>NW_017670569.1:505870-576170 GCF_001879085.1 Nicotiana attenuata | reverse complement strand
GAAGCAAAAAGAATAGGTCCGTAACAACACAGAAACCAAAAACATAATAACAGCAAATAAGTGGAATAAGAAGAGCAAATAAACCCAATTACTTATGCAAAACCAAAATAAATTTGAAAATAAATTCTCAAAAGGGTAAAAATAAAAAATTGAAAGGAACCAAAGCAAGCCTAACCAATGGTTTTAATGTAGGTTATATAATTTTTAAGTTATTGTACAATGGCTTGATTTTTAGCAACTTAATTGCATTATTTAGAGAAAAAACAAACAAAAAAAATTAATGAAAAAATGATTTTTGTTAGCACGATATCATTACCCAATTTAAACTTCTATTAAAGGATATTTGAAGTTATTTATCTTATTTGCTATTATTATTAATCATGGATTTTTCATATACCTAGAATGTTCCTCGCAAAAATTGCGAAAAACTAATTAGAAGGAATTAATGGATTGAAGATTATTAGTGTCACTTCACCATTCGTGAAATTGAAATATGTATGAGATCGGGATCACCGATATTGTATTTATTAAATAAATTATTGAAATTCTAAAGTATATTCTATTTACAGGATCATAATTTTTTTTCAACGATATTATTCCGACCCTAAATTTTGACCCGGCCCATTTATTTTGACACCCTTAAATTGAAAATAGTAACCAAGGCAAAAAGGAGCCACCACATTGGTGACCAACTTTCCTTTGTTCTCTTTTTTCCAAATTATTCTCATACTCAAATAGAAATTGTTTCTTTTTTTCTTGTGACTAGTAATTTTTATTGGTGAGAGTTGCACGCTAAAAACCAATTAAGTTTGATTATTTTGTTGGACTATATTTATTTCTGCTTATGAATCATATGCCTTCTATTTCCCCCTTTATTTACGTTATGTTCAAAGTTCTTCTTGCTTATTTTAAATTTGAGAATAAAAACACGTAGTAGATTAGGTCATTAATCACTTCTTTTTCGTTGTCTTTGGCTTCTTTTTCTTTTGTCTCACATAAAAATAGAATTTTTTTGACTCTATAAAATAGGATAAATGATTCATAAGTTAGGCATTTAGGTCTATTAAATTCAAAGTTCATCAAGACAAAGTATTTGTTGCTATTTAGGTTACAAATGGGATTATCGATCAAAACATTAATATTTATAATATCCTTTGAACTTTGGTATTTTTTTTTGCCAAAATGCGCCTTTACATCAGCTTAGCACGTCTAAACGTAATTATAAACAAAACTATATATTCAAGAAGCACCCAGTTATATTGATAATCACTTACCCATTTCGGGTCAATTTAATTGTTTTTTTTGAGTTTTTACACATTTTAAGGAATTTACCTTTTTAACATTAAATTAACAATGGGAAATTGACCATATTAAACCTTTACTATCTTCTTAATTTTGTTCATTTTTGAATATACAGATATTTCGAGACTCTTTATGACAACTTTAAAAATAAATTAATTTCTTTTTGATGGGTCTGAAAAAATTAAAATATTGCGAACCAACAAGAAAATGCCAAAAAATACCAAAAAGATCAATTAAAGTGACTGGAGTGAAAGTCTTTGATCACGCCCAACTATACCTTATAAAAAGGAACACATGCGTCGTTGCAAATATAATACCGGTTTACAAGTCCGGAAGATCGAATCCCACAGAGAACTAAGGTTTAGCTACAGCTGTTCACTATCACCAAGAAGACAAGCTTGAAAATTCATAACTTTATAGATATTAAGATTCTTCTAGTTCAAACTAATTAACTAACAGAATTGAAATAGTAAATTAAAACAAAAACTAACTGATACTGAGGGTTAGAGAAAGATTTAAGGAGGTCTAGAGTTATTTTTGATTTCCCCAATTGTCGGAATCCTTCCCGCTTATGTCTTCTATAATTCGCCTAAGTATTCTCTACCGATCATGAATCACTCTTATTACTGTAAACTCTCCCGAGTAATTAACGACCAATTTACTAGACGCGCTCTTCCCGAGCTACGCTAGCTGGCTTTTTAATACAGCTCACTTCAGATCGCCACCCAAGGCTTCGTTATCCCTGTAATCCCGCCTTTAAACCTTCGGTTATTGGTCCTTCATATATTCTGGGAGTGGTGTTGTTCAACAACTTACCTAAATATACACTCTCTCCCGAGTTATTGCATACTAAATAGGCACAGCTAATGGAGAGCTCTTCAATCAACAGAAATAAATGTAGTTGAACAAATAGAGAAAAGCTATGGCTCAATTAATATAAAACATAACAAGAATTATTCCTACAAAAGGTTTCTACCAAAAACTCTAGATAACAAATTTAGCTATTCATAATAGTATGTAAAACTTACAATACTAAAAGTCATAAACCAACAATGAAAAAATAGGAAGAGGAAGAAAAAAACTCGTAGAAGAATCTCCGCCTTGCTCCCAATGTGGTTCTGGCATCCAAGGGTGTTGTCTAACCCTAAAAGTAGTGTCTCTCCGCCTCCTTTAGGTCTAATTTGTGTCCAAAAATATGTCCCCGTCTTGTTTCGTTGGCCGGCAATCCTTTATTTTAATATAGAGTTTAGGACTTAAAATCCCGATGTTTTGCACTTTAGTCCCTGAAATTTTCGCTTCCTGCACTGTTTTGCCGGCGGTCGCGGTGGAACCGCGGCCAAACTGTCCCTTCTGATTCTTTCAGTTGTCCGCGACTATCTTCTACCGCACGGTTCTGCCGCGGCGACTCGCGGAAAAATCGCGGTTTTTTCACCCTGTTCCGTTTGGAATTTGGAAAAAACGGTTAAAACATGAAAGTTGTTAGCCCTTTGAAGTTAGCTTCTTCCCAACCATATATTGGTGGAGGCCCAAATGAAGTTCTGAGAAAAAATTATGTCTATTTTATAGACAGTGCCGCCAATATACCTCCTCAAAGGTCTTCGTTCGCTACTTTAATTTATAAAATTTGACCTCCGAACACGATCCGGCTTAATTCCTTTAGCTTTTACTCAGACTTCAAAGCTTCAAATCCACTTAAGTTCATAACATCTATATAGCTCGGAATCACAACCTTACAAGGCATATAAAACACCACAATTTAGTGCAAAACACTAGCCGATCTAAAAGGCGGGGGGGGCCCCCAACTCAATTAAAGTGCCATAAATTCGAGTGTAAATAAGCGACTAAATATGCAATTATAGCTATCATCAACACGCCACACTAAAACCATTGCTCGTCCTCGAGCAATCAAACTCCACTTTTTTTATAGACACGGACCTTTTTTAAACAATTCTCCTAACTCATCACACCAAGAGTATTTAAAATAGACTAAGCACAAAAGCGTAACATCGTTCACCCTCAAAGATTTGACTCACAAGTACCACACGTTATCACAAAAACTCACCCACTTACTCTAATTATAGAGAGTGACTGAACATTTACCTTTTCCTTCAGAATCAAGTGGCCCTCACACAACAAAAAGATAGTTCCACACAATAAATTTTTAAGAAACACTTAGGGAACTCAAGATTAGAAAGGGAATTCACTTCACTCTCAGAAATAACATTCATATGCCAACAAAAGATGCACCATAAGCTTGCCCGTAGTGTACTACTCCACTTAATCGAGGCTCATTCAATCTTGGATCAATAGGACTTTATTTGTTGTAATGTAGGGCTACGGGACAGGTTTAGGATACATTTAGATTATAAGAGTGATCTATACCTCCCTAAAGCACTTTAATTACAACATTTTAAATTTAAACCCATACTGTATGTCAAACCAAAAACTCCACTTTCACATCAATTATATTTACCCATACTTCTTTAAGCACACTTTACGTCAAGCAGCCACCACTTATCAAGAATTTTTTTCCACAACAATCCAACTTATTTTTTTTTTCAATTCAAGTGGCTTTTACTTTTAAAACAGCGCACCTTTCTCCTTTATTTCATTGTTTCACTCAAAAGCCAAACCAACCACCCCACACTTTAACTTTTACAAAGTTCATAAATAATTCAAGGTGTCATGAGAGCGTTACAATGGTTCAAATAGATGTTAATTCCAACAAATAGGTAAAGGCTTTGTAATGTGGTTGCCAAGAAACAGAGATTATAGGCCTCAAAGAGGTTAACTAAAGATTACATACACAATTAGGTGCGGTTAAAATATACATATCTTGGCTCAGACAAGAAAATTGCCTATTCACATTCAAGACTGAACAAGCACTACATATTTTGCTTTGAAATACCACGGGGCAAGTCTACGTCAAATGCACTGCACAGAATAACACCTAAACCTCACAACACATGGCACATAACCTCACTCAGGATTTGGATTCATCAAGACACCCTAGCGAGCATAAGCAAAATTAAGATCAATACAATTAAAATGGTACTATATACACTAGTCAAAACCTGAGCCTAAGCGTCACAAGCAAATACTCACTTATTCTCAAGGCATAACAAAGTCAGAGATATTGCTTCATTTTCAAACAAAACACCAATGGCTCCTATTCCCAAAATAAAAAACTAAACTACACCGGTTCAATAAAACCCTTTGAAAAAAGAACCGGTGTTTAAAGAAAAACCAAGGGTAATTGCGTACACTACCTAACAAAACAAAAAATCTTTTGTATTTCTTTAGACTTACTTCCCTCAGAAAACTGTTTAGAAGATCCGTCATCAGGAAAAGTCCAATCTTTTTAAAAAAAAAAACACAGCTAAAGTTAGCATGAAAAAATCACCCAGACAATCTGCCTCACCCCACACTTAAAATTGTGGCATTTCCCCAATTGCACACCCATACATAACAAGAGGGTAAAAGAACTCCCTGGTAGGCCAAAGGCCGAAGCACTAGCAGTTCATGGGGTACTCAGACTTCTCCCAAGCTTGGTCCTTCGTGTGGGTACCTCACACTTAGTTCCAACCATTTGGTTTGCTGATGCATCCTTCCAATACCTTTGCTTTCCAATGCTCCTAGAAATAAAAAAATTGAACACTACAAAAATAATACAATTAAAAAAATAAAAATAAAAAATAAATAAAAGAAAGCAATAAAGATGGGTTGCCTCCCAACAAGTGCTTGATTTAACGTCGCGGCACGACGCGAATCACTTTTTGCCTCCACCTCGAGCTTATGAATTGAACCCCCAATTTGGCATCAAGTTTTCGGCTATGCTCCAGGGGTGGAGGAACAAATCTAATTGGTCCAAGCAACCATTGTACTATTCTACACTTCTTGGCTTTTAGATGAGGTATGTAGTCCTGTCTTTCTGGTAAGAAAAATTCCAGAATATAGGCACCTTGTTCTTCATTCCTTGACTTCTCAATCGGCTCGGATGACTCTATTTTCATATCGTCATCCAAGCACAATGTAGAAAAATGTTTGGAGTGAGGACCAATGCGCTCACACACATGAACTTCAGGACTTTCAGCATCCTCAACATCAATGATACTAGAGTCAACAAAATTTGTATCCTCAATGTCCTTGGCTGACTCTAGTCTCACTTCTTCAACATTGACATCTTCAAATTCTAGTTGGCTAGGTTGTTGATGTTCTGCTTTGACCTCCCCAATTAATACCTCAAATTCATGCTCTTCTTGGCTACTATCATCAATATTGGATTGTTGAGCATTAAAAGCTCCAACCACTTGACTCAATTGAGCCTCCAACTTGCGAATAGTTGCCTCTTGCCTTTCTATGTGCAATTGTTTCTCATTGTTTTGTTCCAGAAGACACTTTAGCATATCCTTGATCTCCTTCAGGTCCGCATTCCCAGGTTCTTTGTTCCTATTAACTTCACAAGAAAAGGTGGAACCATCGTAGTAAGGGGTTGGGGGAAAATAAGAAATATAAGCACAACCATGAAGGTGACCATTTTTACCACCACACACATCACACACATTCCACAAATAAGATTGAGTTGGTGCACATAACTCGCTCTTAGGAACGTTTTGAAAATTTTGCCACGGGTGGTTTCCTTTACAATATGTATGGAGATCAATAGTAGAATTATCTACACCTAAATTCCCATAATTCCAAGATGTCATGTTTCTCAAATCAACAGTTATAAAAAAAATACCAAGAAAAAACAAAACAAAATAAAAGTTCAAACTTGAACCCTAGCAATATATACAACTACAACTACACCATTAGTTCCCCGGCAACGGCGCCAAAATTTGATCACGCCCAACTATGCCTTATAAAAAGGACAATGCGGTCGTTGCAAATATAATCCGGTTTACAAGTCCGGAGTCGAATCCCACAGAGAACTAAGGTTTAGCTACAGTTGTTCACTATCACCAAGAAGACAAGCTTGAACAATTCCTAACTTATAGATATTAAGATTCTTCTGTTTAACTAATTAACTAACAAATTAAAATAGTAAATTAACAACTAACGATACTGAGGGTTAGAGAAAAGATTAAGGAGGTCTAGAGTTATGATTTCCCCAATTGTCGGAATCCTTCCCGCTATGTCTTCTATAATTTTGCCTAAGTATTCTCTACCGATCATGAGCACTCTTATTACCGTAAATCTCTCCCGAGTAATTACGACAATTTACTAGACGCGCTCTCCCGAGCTACGATAGCTGGCTTTTAATACAGCTCACTTCAGATCGCACCCAAGGCTTCGTTATCCCTAATCCCGCCTTTAAACCCTCGGTTATTGATCCCTCATATACTCTGGGAGTGGTGTTGTTCAACAACTACTTAAATATGCACTCTCTCCCGAGTTATGCATACTAAATAGGCATAGCTAATTGAGAGCTCTTCAATCAACCAGAATATAAACGTAGTTGAACAAATAGAGAAAAGCTATGGCTCAATTATATAAAAACATAACAAGAATTTATCCTACAAAAGGTTCTATCAAAACTCTAGATAACAAATTAGCTATTCATAATAGTATGTAAAACTACAATACTAAAAGTCATAACCAACAATGAAAAATAGGAAGAGGAAGGAAAAACTCGTAGAAGTATTCTCTGCCTTGCTCCCAATGTGTTCTTGCCTCCAAGGGGTTGTCTAACCCTAAAGTAGTGTCTCTCCGCCTCCTTAGGTCTAATTTGTATCCAAAATATGTCCCCTTCTTGTTCTTGGCCGGCCTCCTTTGTTTAATATAGGGTTTAGGACTTAAAATCCCATGTTTTGCACTTTAGTCCCTAAAATTTTCGCTTCCCGCCGCGGTTTTGCCGCGGTCGCGGTGGAACCGCGGCCAAACATGCCCTCTGATTCTTCAGTTGTCCGCGACCATCTTCTACCGCGGTTCTGCCGCGGTCGCGGCAAAACCGCGGTTTTTCACCCTGTTCCGTTTGGAATTTGGAAAAACATAAAACATGAAAGTTGTAGCCCTTTGAGTTAGATTTCCAACCATATATTGTGGAGCCCAAATGGAGTTCTGAGCAAAAAGTTATGTCTATTTTACTAGACAGTGCGCAATATGCCTCCTCAAGTCTTCGTTCGTACTTAATTATAAAATTTGACCTCCGAACACGATCCCGGCTTAATTCCTTGAGCTTTTACTCAGACTTCAAAGCTTCAAATCATTTAAATTCATTCCATAACATCTATATAGCTCGGAATCACACCTACAAGGCATAAAACACACAATTAGTGCAAAACACTAGCGATTAAAGCGCAAACTCAATTAAAGTGCAGTAAATTCGAGTGTAATAAGCGACTAAAATATGCAATTATAGCCTATCATCAGTACCTTATGTCTCATTTTACTTGACATCATTTAATTATCAGATACGAATTTAATTTTTGTTTGTCTAATATCTTGAGTAATAAAAAACACTAATCACTAAAAAAAATAGAAATTGCCCCTTCTCTTTTTCCTTTCTGAGCCGAGGGTCTACCGGAAACAGTCTCTCTGTCTTTTTAAAGGCAAAGGTAAGGTCTACGTACACTCTATCCTCCCCAAACACCACTTGTAGGACTACACTGGGTTTGTTGTTGTTGTTGTTACTTAAAAAAATAGAAAAAGTATCACATTAAATTATAATTTCAGAATGAAACATTTAGAATATAAAAAGTAGTATTATAAATGAATTATTTCGGAATGTCCCAAAATATGTGGAACAGTCATATAAATTGGGATAAATGATATTATGATTTGTATTAAAGTATAGAGTCATGCACGTGAGGAGAAAGTACAAAGCATTTGTTAGTTAAATACACAATTAGCAGAAAAGACGGGAATATACTTTGATCAAATTTAAGTTGGTTCTTTAATGAGATTTTAATATGTTCAAAAATAGTCCAACATAACATGGTCGGAATAGACCAAATTCCAAATATGGAAAGAATTAAAAAACTAGCCTAATGTTTGAATGATTTTGAGTGAAAATTGCTTAAAATGTGTGGACGGAGAAAAAGCAACAATTTTTGGTACTGCATTTGCTAGGTGAAATAATAGTAAATTCTTAGAACTATACGAAAAGCCTAGATACTAGTAGCTAGAACATGAATTCCTTTCAAAAAACCAACATTTTTCATGAGGGAAACACGAGATCAATTTTGCAGACACTTCTCCGTCCTTAATTAGTTTTAAATTTTAATGAAAAAAGATATACAAATATTTCTCTACTATATAAAATATTTTAATTTTATCCTTTTCAGGGGCGGAGCCAATGAAGAAGTTACCATTGCTAGAAATTCGGCAAAAACCGATCACGGTCGACCGACCAATTTTGATCGGTCAAAACCGACCAAAGTTGGTCGGTTTTTCAAAATATTTTATTTTTTAATTTTTTTTACGAAACCGGCCAACTTTGGTCGATTTTCTTTGGCGCAAAAATGCGGGAAACTATTTTTGAGTCCCGCAAAATCTATTTTTCAAGAAACTGACCAACTTTGGTAGGTTTTTCATTTAAAATAAATTAAAATTAATATTAAAAAAACGACCGAAATCGATCGGTTAATTCGGCCGTTCATTTTAAAAAACCGACCGAATTCGGTCAGTAATTTTACCAACTTTGGTCGGTTATTTTCGTGCGAAAATACAATTAAAGAATATAAGTGAAATAAAGACAGTCTTAGAATAAAATGCACCAATGGTCTAGTGTATAATAGTATCATGCCACAGTACAGACCCCGGTTCGATTCCCAGATGATGCATTTTTTTTACATAATTAAAATACCGACCAACTTTGGTCGGTATGCCCTTCCGACCTTCAAAATACCAACCGTAAATGATCGCGTTTTGGACGGTTATTGGCTATTACCGACTTACTTTGGTCAGTTTTTTTGGACGATTTTGCCCGAATTTAGTAGTGTACGAGTTCATTTGGACCCAGTAACTTCTACTTAAACCCTGTATATGGGTTAAAAATCCAGCTAGATAACTGCAAAAATAGATTTTGAACCCAGTAATTTAGACATAATGTGGTAGAATTCTAAATTTGAACCGATAAAGTTTAAATCCAGGATCCGCCTTTAATCCTTTGTGATATTTTAGGGTCGTTCATGCACTCGCCATTAGCAAGTTATCTCATATTTGTCCTTGAGCTGATGGAGCTCAAATATGAAGTATTATGAAGGATAATTTTAAACCATAATTAAAAGTAGAGAGCGAATTTGAATATTTATTCGAAAGTATTTTGATGCGTGAAATTTACCCTATTCACAGTGGAGAGCTTTGCTAAAGACAATAACAAATAATTTACTAACTACACAGATATAAATAGCCAAAACCTCTTGGATTTGGTCTAATGGTAAGGGCGTACACAGCACGCAGGCCGAGGCGAATCCATTGCATTAGTTACGGGTTCTCGTGAACCCAATAACTTTTGCCTAGATCTTGTATTTATATTGAAATTCATTAAATGTATAAGTATATTTAGCTTAGAACCCAGTCCTATAATCCAGTTATTATTGTATATTAACTTGAGATTTCTGTAGAAAGTCGTAAACTTAAAATTCTAAATCTGCCTCTAACAGCACGTACATGTGTGTATTACGCGCACGTCATTAGCTTAGGGTAATTTTTGGAGATCACAAGATACAAGTTAATTTAGTCAAATCACATGGTTATGGTGATTCACGTTTATCGTAATTACGTAGGTGCATGCACTTATAACTCTACTGTGTAGAGAATTTTTTTTCAGTGATATGCACTTTCGTATTTTTCATGTTATCATCCTATACTTAATATAAACACTTACTTGCAGTTAAAATTTAAATAATTTGATTGCATAACAATTTATGACCGAAATGAATAAACTTAAAGTTTTAAAAGATTTTGCATATAATGCCATAAACAAGAAAAAGAAAAAACTCGGCCGTACTACGCTTAAATTTTTCTCTTATATGAGCAGTGACGAAGCTAGAAAATTTACAATGGGTGTTCAAGATTTATTATATATATATAAAGAGTAATTTTTAACTTATACACATAGTATATGTTAGGACCGAAAAAGTTAGGTGTCATGCGGAAGCCAACAGAGCAATGCTTGAAAGACGATAAGTCCGACAACAAAGAGAAATCTACCAAAAGAGATACAAACATATAACATGATTCGGTCAACTGACCTACAACCACGGCGGAGAAGAGCATCCGCCGTGGATGTAGGTCAGTTGACCGAATCACGTTATATGTCTTCTCCGCCGTGGATGTAGGTCAGTTGACCGAATCACGTTATATGTTTGTATCTCTTTTGGTAGATTTCTCTTTGTTGTCGGACTTATCGTTGCATTGCTCTGCTGGCTTCCGCATGACACCTGACTTTTTCGATCCTAACGGTATAATATCCATCTACTTAACGTAATTTTCCGACGAAGAATATTCAACTGAACACCCTTCACTCTATTTGGCTACGCCACTGTATATAAGAACGAAATTGGTATAAAGAAGTGATCTTAACTCTCTTAAGAGATGAGGTTTAAACATAAACTTAATTCCAAAGTTGACTTTGAGATTGATCTAAATTAAGACTCGTATAATATTAAAATTCTTTTTATTTTCTTTTTCTTTTTGGATTAATTTTTCCACACTGGAGCCTCAACTTTTTTGGAAAATAATAGCAACACCGGCAAATTAAGTCTTTGGTAGTTCAAGTGCCACAGTCACAAGACGGTGGAATTGTATCCAGATGGCTAACTAGGAAGTATACACTGAAATTCTATTTAATGTTCTCTCGAAGTATGGGACCAGAAACCTTTTACACTTTTGGGTAAATTTTTATTATTCTAACTTCTAGTGTATGACAAAATTCTCTGCAATATGTAAGTTGTAAGTCAATGGGAGTCGAATACAACAGCTGTATTTAATTTTATTTAGTTAACAATTCCTCGTCAAATAAATAATTGTAATGGAGTGGTAAATACTCATTTTATCTTAACGAAAAATTTCGAGTTCGATTCCTGGATATAGAACTACCTTTGTTAGGAAGCGTTTTATCCCTCCTCTTCCTCCCCCTCCCAAAAATGTAAGATTTTCCAACGCGAATCCTAAATGTTGATACAAACATTGAGCGGAAAACCAAAAAAAAAAAAAAAAAAACTCTTGTCAAATAAGCCTTCATCCTAAGAGAGAGAGAGTCTCCTAGAAAATCTCCAATATTTAATTTATAAAGCGTCTGATCCGATCAATTACATAGCATTCTGTGCAAATTTCATTTCCAATCTATTAGAAAAGCATCTGATCCGATCTATTACATAACATTCTGTGCAAGTGCAAGTGCAAGTGTCAATTTCTTTCGATTTAACCTAAATACCCTTTTACAGAGTATTTTACAGCTAATGTAATCAAGTGGTAAGCAGTCGTCTCCATCTCCAATCCCAGAGTTGGCGGCGAAACTAAGAATTTTTTCAAGGTATTTAAATTTGAAAGAAGTGAAAATTTCGACAAAGAGTGTTAATATATGTTATATACCTCTAAAACGTAATATTTTACCTATATATACAGTGCAATTTTTCGACGAAGGGTGGTCAACTGACCACCCTTATGACCATGTGGCTTCGCCACTGGGTTCGAGTCATCAAGGAAGTAAAGTGGGGAGCTTATACGGGGGATAAGTGTTACTCCCTCCGGTCTAAAATAAGTAATTTTTTTGCCTTTTTCTTGTGGTCCAAAATAAGTGATTTTTTCAGATTTCAAGAATGAATTAATTATTTTTCTCCTACATTGTCCTTGGAGTAAATAGTGTTAGGAGTGTTTATGTGAGATAATAAAGGTTAATATGGTCAACTCCATTACTAAATTAATGCTAAAAGGTGTATTTCTTAATCTGTGTGAAAACATCTAAAAAGTCACTTATTTTGGATCGGAGAGAGTATCTATCGTAAAATAGTCAAAGTATTGTTTAACTTATGAGTGGACATAAAAGTGAGAATTACAGACTGTGACCATGTTACATTAATGGTCTAACGAGAAGACTACAATATATATAGGGAAAATGATATTGTATGGCACTCTCAAAATAATAACCGAAAAGATGTATATCTTTTTGTATAATATATATATATATATATATATATATATATATATATATATATTATATACAAAAATTATATATATTTTATATATATTTTTAATTACCGAATATAAATAATTTCTGGTGCGGGTTAAAAATGAAAAAAGCCTTATAAAGTAACCCCAATAATGCAGTGCCAAAGATAGTAAGAAGTGTATTATTTCATGAAATAGAAGTACAAATTGTACCATTCTATTTAGGAAGCATTCTTTTTCCTACCAAAAACTTAGGAAGAATTTGAAAAATTGAAGTAAATTATTGAGGCTCCGACCGCGTTCTATAATATGAAGGATTTCTAACGAATTAAATGCAAATAATTCACGTTTCCTTTCTATTTTTGTGCATGTGCTTGAACGTGTACGTAATTAATGCTTCAAAATTCAATTTAGCTCTACGTTTTAAGCTAAACATATCAGATGTGTGTAAGAAGGTAATAATCATTAGTTGACTTGCTTAATCTCACAAGTCAAATGCATACTAGAAGCCCCAATTTTTTGTTTTTCCTTTTCCTCAAAAATATGTTATTGGGTATACGAATAAAGTTTTGCATTGGAAGTTCAAAAAATAAAAATTACGAGTACATATATATAAGTGTAGCAACTCTGTCAATAATGGTGTATGTGATACATTTTGAGAAATCATTAAAGATTTGATTCAAAGTGAACAATATCATCATATGGATATATGGGCTGATCTAGTACAATCAGAGAAGTTTTGCGTGAACCCAGTAACTTTTGCTTAGACCTTGTTTTTGTATTGAAAAATTTATTAATTTTATAAGAATATTTAGTTTGGAACCAACTCATTCATCTGATTTTTAATGTTTATTAATTTGAGACTGTATAGGAACTCATAAGCTTAAAATTCGCCTATGTATGGATAGAAGAAGGAGAATGAAATGTATATCTAATGAGTTTATATTATATATATTGATAGTATAGAAGATTTTTTCATCATAATTGTAATTTAAGCTACTATTATATACATTTTAAGTGACTTGATAATGCAAATATTTTTATACAGTCATTATATATATATATATATATATATATATATATATATATATATATATATATAGTTAAATTTTACATCCTTCTAGAACTAGAATACAGGTTTGCTATTAAAACTACCATACAATTCAAGAATGGTTTTTAGCCTTGTGGGGAATCTTATTGCTTGATCTTTTCTTCTATTTTCTTTGTGGTTTTAAGCGCAAAGCATTGAAGACTTTTAGAGAAAGTATTTTCAGTAGTTTTATAATTAATTATATGTGGACCATAATGTTCGAAAGTAAAACTTTCTATTTGGATATAAAATACTTAGTATTTTTTTTTCTTTTTCTGTACAATCGTAGAGACAATCAATTTGGAAAGCAACGAAAAAGAAACACACGTACGATTTCCTACTTTTGTCTTTTAGGTTTAGAAAATGAACACATGATCCGACATGATTGTGATTAAACCTACACTTAGTTTTTAAAGTTACAACCAAACAGCTAAGTTAATTCCTTATGTTATCCATTAGGTTGACATAAACTGCTCATATTCGCCGACATTTATTTGCATTAGAAAATTGTAGCCTTTTGCAATTGTGCAATATAATATGAGATTAGTTACATCTTAATATATAAGTTACAAATTCATTTTCATATATTTATTTCATCAAGTATAGAATGAAGATTGAAGAAGTAATTTTTACACTAATTATATTTGAGATTCGATCATAGTAACAAAATGAATCCATTAGTAATTAGATACGGAGCCTTCAAAACTAGATTTTTTTTTGTAGAGAGATTTTCCTCACCTTCAAAACTAGATCAGTTGAAAGAGTCGTCAAGAAATTCTCTGAAGTTCCTGTAAATCTTTTACTCTTTTGTTTTTTGAAATATTTCGTAGAAAGTTTTAGTGGGCGTTTGGACATAAGAAATGTAAAATTACGGAAAAAGTGATTTTTTTTTCAAGTAAAGATGTTATTTGAAAATTAAAGTTGTGTTTGGACATGTGAATATAATATTAGGATGTTTTTGAATTTTTGTAAGTGATCTGAAGTGAAAATTTCGAAAAATAGCTTTTTGGAGTTTTTAAATTTTTGAAAAATTCTAAAATTCATCTACAAGTGAAAATAAAAATTTTTATGATCAAACACTGATTTCTAAAAGAAGACTCACAATTCTCTTAAGAGAATGTATTTTATACGATGAGTTATACTTCTATGCACCGATAATATATAATTTTTTAATACTATCAGGTCAACGTAATTTGGAGAAATAGGTAATATCTATAATATATCACGTATTATAACTAATTAAATACACTAATAGTACAAAATTTAATTATATTGTCATTATATATAAGTTGAATTCATTTTATATTTATCCCCGAGGAGTCAACCGTCTTTCGAAAACAGCCTCTCTACCTTCATAAGGTAGGGATAAGATCTGCGTACACACTATCTTTCCCGCTGGGTTTTTTGTTGGTGTTAGTTGTATTTATCACGGAGAGCTATAATAATGTTTGGTGGGGGAATAGGGAAATGAAGGGGCCTTGTACAGTTCATAACTAGTGCGCTATTAGCATATACACACACGTACTAATTAAACCACCTAACGTATCTCAAGATTGTATTTTCAAAAAACAATATACTAACTTTTTCAAAGGTGTTTGGAGATTGTTTGGGTGGGGTGGGGTGGGGTTGGGGATGGGGTATTGGGGGGGTGGTTACGCGTGCGTGTAGATCCTATCTTTCATGGAAACTTCATTAGAGACCATGACAATGTAGTACTTAGAATTACTAGTATAAATAACGCATCACTTCCACTTCAATTTTCATTCCACAAATTTACAAGACTTGTACAAACAAATATTCAAAGTCTCAAAACAGCTTCTTTTACCATAAATAATTACAAAATTAGCCAACACCCACTTCATTTTATTGATTATCTTTGATTTTCCCTACAACTTTCAGAAAATGGTGTTCATTTCAGGCAACGTCCAAAAGCAGCAGCTTCTTTCAAAAATAGCCACAAATGATGGACATGGAGAAAACTCAGCTTATTTTGATGGCTGGAAAGCTTATGAAAATGATCCTTTTCATCTCACTAACAATCCAAATGGTGTTATTCAGATGGGTCTTGCAGAAAATCAGGTAGGAGATAAAAACAACATATTCTCTGCTCTTTTCTTGATAAAATGGCTAAAACTGAAAACTTTAGAGGTTTTTGTTAATTTCTCTATTTTCATGTATTTTGCAGCTTTGCTTTGATTTAATCCAAGAATGGGTGGTGAATAATCCAAAAGCCTCCATTTGCACAACTGAAGGAGCTGAAGATTTCAGGGATATTGCCATTTTTCAAGATTATCATGGCTTGCCAGAATTTAGACAGGTATGAATCTTTTTAAAGCAAAATACCAGCTAAACTCAGATTCCTATTTTTTTATACTCTAAATTATTCAGTGTTCTAACTACCTTATAAAATATATGTATCTTAATTATTTCAGGCAGTTGCAAGATTTATGGAAAAAGTCAGAGGAGACAAAGTCACATTTGATCCAAATCGCATAGTAATGAGTGGAGGAGCAACTGGAGCTCATGAAACACTGGCTTTTTGTTTGGCCAATCCTGGAGATGCATTTTTGGTTCCTACCCCATATTATCCTGGGTAAGACTGCCTTATAATTTCTTAATCATTCAGTATCCGAAATTTACTGGTTCGATTAATTTCATGTCGTGTCGCAGACCAAGAGTTTCTCCCTTCTCATGGCTCAAATCTAGAAAATCACATTAGTTGATCTCTTAACCCATAACCTAGTATTAATTATATTTTCTTTATAAAAATCCTAGTTAATTTTTTATATTTGTTTCATCAACTTGGGGTCTCTTATCTTTTACAAATCACTATCACAAGTGTTTTCCCTTGACCTGCATATTTTTAACTTATTTTGGGTTCTTGGACTAGCTAGTTAAATTATTGATGTGGGACATGAAAATCAACTACTGATCTGTACAGAACAGAGAAAATAGGGTCCTCTAGTAACATCCTTCATAACTTCTTGTGGTCCTAAGTGACAAAGACCAAATTTTTTTATTAAGTTGTATCATAATAAATTTATTTATTTCTCATTTGTCTCATAAAGTCATCCCTAATTCATTTTTATCAGTCATGTCTCCCTCTGTTCCCTCAAGGACAAATAGGGAGTGGCGTAGCCACATAAATTATAGTACTGAGTATATAGAAAATTATATTATTTATATAGATAAAAAGTTACTTTTTTATAAATGTATATTAAACCTTGAACACTATTTGTAAAATTTCTGGCTTCGCTATTGAGTATTGTAAAAAGCATTAAAAAAAAAAGTTGCATGGTTTTCAAGTTTGCTTTCCAGCACTAGGGAACAAAGTTAAAAAAAAATCTTTAGCTTTTTCTTTTTGGGTTAGTTTACTTATTTGAGGCATATACTAAATAATTTTTCATTTGTAATATTGCAGATTTGACAGAGATTTAAGGTGGAGAACTGGTGTACAACTTTTTCCAGTTGTTTGTGACAGTTCTAATGATTTCAAGGTCACAAAAAAAGCCTTAGAATCTGCATATGAAAAAGCTCAAGAATCCAATATTAATATAAAGGGTTTGCTTATAAACAATCCTTCAAATCCATTAGGCACTATTCTTGACAGTGATACACTGAAAGACATAGTAACATTCATAAATTCGAAAAACATCCACTTAATATGCGACGAAATTTATGCTGCTACTGTCTTTGATCAGCCGAAATTCATCAGTGTTTCTGAAATAGTTGAAGAACATGTTGGATGCAACAAAGATTTGATCCACATTGTTTATAGCTTGTCGAAAGATTTGGGATTTCCTGGATTCAGAGTCGGAATTGTTTACTCATACAACGATACAGTAGTCAATATTGCTAGAAAAATGTCAAGCTTCGGGCTCGTTTCAACACAGACACAACATTTGATTGCATCAATGTTGTCTGATGAAACTTTCATCGAAAAATTCATTGCTGAGAGCTCAGAAAGACTAGGAAAAAGACACGAGATGTTTACTAAAGGACTAGCACAAGTTGGAATTAGTACATTGAAGAGTAATGCTGGTTTATTCTTTTGGATGGATTTAAGAAGGTTACTAAAAGAGTTAACTTTTGAATCTGAATTAGAATTGTGGAGAATTATTATCAATGAAGTGAAACTTAATGTTTCACCAGGTTGTTCTTTTCATTGTTCTGAACCAGGTTGGTTTAGGGTTTGTTTCGCGAATATGGACGATGAAACAATGAGAATTGCTTTAAGAAGGATAAGGAACTTTGTGCTTCAAACAAAAGGACTTAACAGTAAATCTGCAGTTAAGAAACAATGCAGCAGGAGCAAACTTCAGATCAGCTTATCGTTTCGACGAATGGATGATTTCATGAATTCACCAGTTCATTCTCCAATGAATTCACCTTTGGTCAGGACTTGAAGAGAAAAAATGGCTTAGTTTCTTGTTGTTTGTTTAATAAGAGGAGTAAAAATTTCCTCTATTATAGTGATGAGTGATAGAATATTTCATACATATATTTAGTATTTGATTTCACAGTTCATTCCATTTTGTGCAGCTGATTAAGATAAGAAACAAGTTCTTCAGAGAATGTTTTGGACTTTTATTATCTGAATTTTTCCTATGATTTCATCAATGTAAAGTGTATCAAAATGGGATACACTGTGGAATTTTTATTTTTTCTTGGTTTTTTTTGTATTCCTTCTTGAGAAAAAGGAGGCTTAAAGTTGTAACCAAAACTTTTACTTGCTTATATATAAAATTTACTGGTGTGTTCTTGACAATTTTTTTCTGGGTTTTCAATTTTAAAACAAATAAGCGTGTACTATACAGTTGCAACAAAACTTTATTGGAATATTAGACAATTATATCAGAGAAAGAATATAAGTATTGTTAGCCAATATTTCATAATTTCAAGGGAGAGTCATGTTCTTATACTTAAAAGTAGCGCTGGCAAAATGGTTAAAAGAAAACAGTTATCCACGCATATATTCATTAAAAATGGATTGGATTATGAACTTCTAAAAAACAGGTCAAATATGTATAATAACCAGATTATTCACTTAGAAAATGATTAACCAATTGATAACTAATGTGCTTAACTTTTACATATGTAAAGCCTCAAATTGGGGGTACTCAAGTTTAAGAGACTAGTAATTCTTCCAAAAGTGATCATATTCAAGATGTCATGGATAATATATATATCCATAGTATCCGTCAGTTAACCCATTTTTTATCCGTATTAAATATGGGTAGCGTCGGATCCGACCCGCCCGTTTGCCACCCCTACTTAAAATAAAGTGCGCGAACTTATCATTAGACTCCTAAGCACTCTAATAATTCCAATTCTAAGTACCTAGACAAAATAAATAATTTATGTAGGACTGCCGAACTCCAAAAGGACTCCCAACTCATTGTGTGTGTGTTTCATTTTTTTTTTTAATTTGACTATCACTACTATAAGTCAACCAAATTTCTCTCTCTCTCATCTTTTTTAAATTTTTTAATGCTGCTTTGACTTGGTACAAGTTTCAGTCAGATTAAAGTTTAAACTGTAGAATATTATTGATAGGTATATAACAAAATGAAGTCAACACATAGACATAGCGGGTAAGAAGACATAACAAGTAGACGAGGCAAAGGAAATAAAATATGAGAATATACAAGATATATAAATAAAATACTAATTCACCTAAACTTCTAGGGAAAAAAGAATGAAAAGAGAGAGAGAATTGGTTGACTTAGTAGTTGGATAAACACATTTGTTTAACAAGTCAATTATGTAAATTTAGTGTTCTCGTCAAAAAGTAAACAGGGATTTGCGATGATAAATATAAAATTCCATTCTCCGAAGAGATTTTTACATACATATACATTATTGAAAACTTTATTATCCTCCCTACTCAAGTTTTACTATAATTACCTCCTATATACAAAATTACCAATTATGTATATTTTTTGGATTTAAGGATAATTAATCAATTCCTACAATCACTCCCACTCCCTCCACGTTTCTCTCTCTCTCTCTCTTTATCTCACTCACCCCTAGGGGTGGGTATCGGTCGGTTCCGTTCGGTTATGAATATTATCGTTTTAGCATATCGGTTATCGGTTTACAAATTTGATAAACCAATAACCGAGCCGATAAGATATCGGTTATCGGTTATCGGTTAATCAGTTATCGATCATTATCGGTTCGGTTATCGGTTTACCCGATAAGATGACTCAATCTAGAGTTAAGCAAAAAAGAGAAGACAATTCACCGGAGTTAAGCAAAAAGGAGAAGAATTCACATATAGTATACTACCCATTTCTGCGTTCTGTCCGGTGGCCACAACTGGAATAGTACTAATTCTTCAACAACGATTGTCCAAATACATTAATAATAATATAAAGTAGTAGCAATTTCACCTTAAAATTAACAAGTCCAAACATATAGTACTAACAGTTCAAGATAAACTAAATGTTATTTGTCAAATGCCTAACCTGAAAAAGAAACCGTAGAAACAAAACCTTGATCTGTGCATGGGCAATACTAACACAGAAATGAAAATACCTAGAAGGCAAGAAAATGTTGTCGTGTTGCCAAAGCTCAGCGTACTATATAAGACTAAAGACTTACGCTAGAGTAACTAGTAAGGTATATGAAGAATGAAGATGAAGCAACGGAAGAGTGCGGCTGAGAAAGAATAGGAGAAAATGAACTGAAGCCCTAGCATATGTATATACTTAAAGGTAAAGTCATAATTTTATTAATTCTTATTGGGTTATCAGTTAACTCATTAACAAAATTGAAAAATCGAGGCCCGTACCGATAACCCAATAGTGAAAAAATTCTAAACCGTTATCGAACCGTTAACCCAATAACCCGATACCGATAACCCAATAAACAATTAACGGTTCGGGTTATCGGTTTTACCCGATATATGCCCAGCCCTACTCACCCCCCCCCCCCCCCCTACGTTTCTCTCTCCATATCAGCAATTCCACCATTGATAGCCATTAAAAAGTTTTGAATCTTTGAATTCGAATTTTGGGTTTTCAAAAATATTACTTGTTTGATTGGGTGTTGTTGCAAACAATTGAGAATTCTCTCTATGTCTCTCTCTATCTCTCAATCCCTAATTTCAGTAATGTAAAGCAAAGAAAAAGAGAGCAGCAATTCCACCATTGACAGCCATTAAAAAGCTTTGAAGCTTTGAATTCGAATTTGGATTTTCAAAAGTCATTATTTGTTTGGATCGGGTGTTGTTGCAAACAATTGGGAATATGGTTTGAAGTTTATATCTCAATCTTGAGGGTGTTTTGGTGAAGATTAGACCTGATTTTGGCTGAATTTCAGATTGAAACTCGAATAAGAAGAAGAAGACATGACATATATTATACTGCAGAAATTATAGTAAAGTTGTAGTAAAATTGTAGAAAAATTGTATTATGTTATTTATATATTTTTTGTTTATTTAAGTATTTATGGAAGTTGAACAATATTGTATAAAAATTGTATTTAAGTTGTATGATATTGTAGTTGTATATAACTGTGTAGAAATAATGTATGAAAGTTGTAGATACGTTGTAGATAAGTTGTATAATATATAATTAGTTGTATGAAATTTGTTTTTACAATGTATAAAATCAGATACAAAATATACAAAAGACATATTGTATAAAATTTGTATAAAAATTGTATTTAAGTTGTATGATATTTTGGATGTCTTTTACTGGGAAAAAATAATGTATGAAAGTTGTAGATAAGTTGCAAATAAGTTGTATACTATATAATTAGTTGTATAAAATTCATTTTTAATTTATATATTATTATAAATATAAAATTTTATCAAATTTGTATCCTACCGGCTCCAATGGTGTAACCAGCTACCGAATCAACGGGATTTTCCCTCTTCCTCCTCCAGTTAAATAGATCAAAATTGCTCCATTTGTACCCGACCCACCCACTTCTCTTTGCCTTTTGCTACCTCGGATCTGGAACCCATGAAACCTCGACTCAGACTGCACAACCAATCCAGCAAACTCAGCCCCCTCAGTTGCCACTATTAAATTCCCTAATTTAAGGCATCGTATATAATTTGTAGGTAATCCTTGTTTATGGCTAGTAATATATAAAACTAGGACAATTTTGGTAAATAAGTTTCAAATATTGTATATGAATAAAAAAAGAGAAATTTTCATAAAACACTATCTTTTAGTAGTAATTAGCCATCTATAGATACCATTTGCTATATTACGGATTATAGATACCTTTTCTGTGGTTATAAGATGTATTTGATGTATTTAAGCTATTGTATTCATGAATACAGTAGCAAAAATAGGTGTAAATCAGGGAAGTCCAGCTAATCAGTTGTTGTATTCGAGTGTTTCGACTGTATTCACGGCGTGAAATAGGGGATTACACTGTTTTTAAAACGAAAAGTGAATCAATTAACATAATAGACTCCTAATATAACTCAACAAACTCAATTATAACACACAAATTTTGTATTTTCAGTTATAAAAAAGATTCTCAACGGAAAAATACCCCAAAAACATAGCAATCTTCAGAGAAATTATATAATACATCTGAATACATAAATTATATTAATTAAACAAAACTTATGAATACATTCATGGCATATAGCGAGATAGTGAATACAATGAAATACATAGAATACAACGGGATACATTGAAATACAATGAAAAAAAGACAATGAATACAATGAAATACATGGAAATACAGCGAGATACATTGAAATATATTAAAAAAGATTCTTAACTGAAAAATACCCCAAAAACATAGCAATCTTCAGAGAAATTATATAATACATCTGAATACATAAATTATATTAATTAAAAAAAACTTATGAATACATTCATGGCATATAGCGATAGTGAATACAATGAAATACTTATAATACAACGGGATACATTGAAATACAATGAAAAAAAGACAATGAATACAATGAAATACATGGAAATACAGCGAGATACATTGAAATATATTAACAGAAAATTCAAGTTGCTCAGCCCCAAACTCAATCGTCTTTGTTCAAGAACAACCCTAATGTCGTCTCGTCGAGAGGGCCGCGATTATGACTCAAAACGCCACCGTCCCTGTTACCATAATACCCTCATGTGCGCTTCAAAAAACCTATTCTTTACAATTGAAGCCGTCGGATCCACCGTCAGCAGTCCATAATCTCGACGGCATTTACAAGCATCGTGGCCACAATAGTCCGCGGCGGCGGCGGTGAGGTTGAAGCAGCATCAAAATTCGAAGCTCGGAGGCCCATCTAAAGGTTTGAACAGCTTCGGTTGCAGATTTTTGTTCTAAAATTAAACGGGTGATGTTTTCTTGAGTTGGGACGGGACTGCTTAACACTGGTTCTGATTGAGTGGTGAGAAATGTTCGATGGATTCGGCTACTAAAACAGATCGAGAGTTTATAGGCTTTGTGCATGTGGTTGAAAAGCTTAAGGTGGAAGAAGAGAGAGAGAGAGGGGGAGAATAGATATGGGGTAGGGGATACGATAAATTTAAGGGGAGAGAGAAAAATAATACAAAGCTTATTTTATGGCTTAAGGTTAGGAGATGACCATAAATAGATATTTGACTATAAAAAATTAAAAGGTAGCTATGGAATATAATTTTTTAAAAGGATATTTATTTAAAGTAAATAGGGTATCAACCTTTGCTATAGGAGGTAAAAATTTCATAAAGAAATCCCTCCTCCGAAAGGTGGTATGAGAATTATGATTGGGCCGTATTACATAAGTGGAGGGGGGATTTGCATCTATACCCGCTTTTTGTGCCACATTTTAACTTGTGCCCGCTTTGCAAAAAAAATTTGCAAGCGTACCCGCTTTTTCACATAACTTCAGCACACGGGGCTGAAGTAGCAAAGGCAATCACGCAAAACTTCAGCATTCTAGTAGCCGGGCCTGAAGTTCAGCTCTTGAGCTGAAGTTTTTGTGTTGTAACTGGGAAACTTCAGCTCTTGAGCTGAAGTTTTGTGTTGTAACTGGGAAACTTCAGCTCTTGAGCTGATGTTTTTGTGTTGTAACTGGGAAACTTCAGCTCTTGAGTTGAAGTTTTTGTGTTGTAACTAGAGCTGAAGTTTTTGTGTTGTAACTGGAAAACTTCAGCTCTAGAGCTGAAGTTTTCGTGTTGTAACTGGGAAACTTCAGCTCTAGAGCTGAAGTTTTTGTGTTGTAATGGCTACTTTTAACTCCCTCTCTTGTAATGCACATAACACATGATATTCATCTTCACTGTTATTTAGCTTAAGCTTTATTAGTCTGCAACAGAACTAGACACTTAAGATATGGATTGCCTCGCTAACAAAAGATTAACTAGAAACCTATAGCCAGTTATACCAACTGAATCAGGATGGTTATCTACTATAGCAGTAAGTTCTTGCATAGCTAGCAAAACCAAAACACATAGACTGTTAACAACAGAAGCATATGGACAACAACAGAAATTATCAAAAGCTCAAGAAATAAAGTATGGTCACAGCTTCATTTAAAGCTAGTGGAATATAGTTAGCGGGTATTTAAATAATAAAATATACGGATAGCAGCAGAAATCATTAAAATTACAAGAAATATAGTGTGGTCTCCGCTTCATACAAAGCTAGTGGAGCAAGTAACATGAGCAGACTGAAGTTTTCGATGCAAGACAATAAAAAAAAATAGGCTCTGCATTGTCTTTTGTTAAGAAGAAGAAAACGAAAGAGGAGAAGAAGGAGGAGAAAGGGAGCTGAAGTTATTTAAGAAGTGGGTACAAGTTAAAAGTTTTTAAAAAAAATGGGTATAGGTTAAATGGGGGCGACCAAATAGGACGCCCCGTGCAATTTTTACTAAAGTGGAGCAATACACGGTTGGCCCACAGTGTAACTTTTAGACAACATGGATTTGAGAATCTTTAAATAAATAACCGGTCGATTTTACTGTTTACTTTTCTAGCAATATATATATATATATATATATTAATATAATATATATATAATATATATATATATTATATATACATCACCGGCTTATTTAAATTTCGCCTTTAGGCTTTTGTGGAGAAGACTGACCCATAAACAAGGAAAAGTTACAAATATAGTAATTTGTGTTGACGTAAGGTAAATGCCGAATCACTATTGGGGGTATGCTCCTAGTTTTATTGCAAATCTTTTTGTACATGAGTTACTTCTAGTTTTATTGTAAGTTTGTTGGATTCAGTCTAAAATAAAAGTCTTTGTTTGAGTATAGAAGAAAAGGAGAAGAAGGAAATTGTAAATAAAACATTCACTTGGTAATACAAATATTTTATTACCAAAAAATAGTAAAACAAGTGATGGAAATTAAATATTATTTTTTCTTGATTTTTCTATTTTTCATAAAGAAATCATCTATATCTATATCTATATCTATACTATATTAAAAGCACGAAGCCCTTAGCGAAATGTCGTTCGCCTTTTTTACCCTTTAAAAATTTATTTCACAATATACAAAACTGTCATTTAACTAATATTTAGAAATTTAAAATAAACTATAACCTTATTTAATAAATCTTTCCTTATTTGAAATAGAAGTCCTAATATGTAGGAGTTTAAATTCAAATACGATTTACTTTCTATAAATTATTTATTTTTTAAATTAATGAGCTTTAATTTATACGTAAGTCTAAAATTTGAGAATATTGCTATTTGTGTATTTGTTTTTATTTTATTTTGTTAGGAATAATTTGAGAATAATTTTTCTCCTACTTTACATAATCCACAAGACGACTAGTAAACTTCAATTTTCCTTTGTGTTACGATATTTATTTTTGTTGTATTGAATTTGTATTAACACTCATATATTCACAGGGGGTACCGTCCATATATGAATTTTACAAGTTATGACCCCACGCCCGATTGTAATATGCGTAGTTTTGGTGTGTTGGATCACGGTGGTCCATCCGGGAGTCATCACCAACAGGATAATGTCCATCATGGAATGTCAACACATTACGACTTGTAAGTGAAGTGATATAGCTATATGTAAAGTATTTATCAATTTGAGTAGCTTATCATTTTGTTGTTTATGCAGTGAAAACGAGCAACTTGATGGTCCTGACCTCACTCAGTTGCCCGTAGACGACGTATTTACTCGGGATTTGGCAGATGCGCAGAGTCAGGAAGATAATAGTGATTATGACAACAGTGCCAATGAGTCTGGAGATGACACACCCTTCCCTGAAGAGGGTGATGATGAGGAGGAAGTGAATGTCGAACCTGAGCTGACGAGGGAGCATGCTCCACCTCCCGTTAGACCAAGAGTGTACGAGTCCCACGTGCCATTTCATTCAAGGCATATTCCCTTACCTTGATAATTTTCCAAGTATGCCGGATGTGGATGCCCTCACAAGGGATCTTGACGAAATCCAGTCAGCAATGTGGGATGGGTCTAGACTAATGGTGCTGGCAAAGGGCATGTTTTTCCCCGATAATGCTCGCCTAACCAGGGCTTGTAAAATGTACAGCGTAAGAGAGTGTCGTGAGATGATGGTATGGGAGTCATGTCCGGAGATATACAAGGTTGTTTGTCGTAGATGGTTTACGGGTTGTCACTGGATGCTGCGTGCGACCAAGAAGGAAACAGGGTTGTGGAAAGTGGGTAAATATATTGGCACCCACGTTTGTGAAATGGACACATTAAATGGGAATCACTTTAACTTGGATGTTGACTTGATTTCTCTTCAACTGATTCCACACATTGAAGCGTCCATTAGGTACAAGATCAAAGAGTGTATTACATCCATCCACCAGAAATATGGTGTACTATTACCAAAGGAAAGGCATATCTCGGGCGCAAACGTGCATTTGAAATTGTTTATGGTGACTGGGATAAGTCATTTGCATCTCTACCTAGGTACATGGCCGCACTGAAACACTTTAACCCCGGGACTGTTGTTGAATGGAAGCTTGAGCAGAGTGCAGGAATACCGGAATATATATTCAGATACGTGTACTGGGCATTTAAACCAGCAATTGATGGTTTTGTGCATTGGCGTCCGGTAATTTCCATAGACGGTACTCATGTCTGTGGGAAGTATGATATTAAGCTGTTGATCGCTGTTGCAGTAGATGCCAATGGACAAATATTTCCACTAGCTTTTGCCATCTGTGCTAATGAAAGCCAAGAGACGTGGACGCTATTTTTGAACCACTTGAAGCAGCACGTTGTCAAACAACCTTCAGGTATTTGTCTAAGTTAAGTTCTGTAGAGTATTTGCCTGAATGGCAGGAACCCTATGCATACCACCGTGTAACGACCCGATCGGTCATTTTGAGCTCTTGCACTTTGATCGCCAGTTCTCGGGCATGACTTGCCCCGTGTTATGTATTATGACTAATGTAGGTCGTTGGTTTTGGTTTTCAGGAAAATTTAGAATGAATTTGGAAGAACAATCTCAGTTGAAAGCTTTGAATTTGGAAGGTTTGACCAAGAGTTGACTTATTTGTAAATGAGCTCGGATCGGAATTTTTATGATTTGGTTAGCTTCGTTGGGTGATTAATTACTTAGGAACGTGATCGGAATTGGTTTTGGAGGTCCGGTGTAGAATTAGGCTTGAATTGGCAAGGTTAGTATTTTGGCGATTTCCGGTTGATAGGTGAGATTTTGATCCGAGGGTCGGAATGGAATTCCGAGAGTTTCTGTAGCTTCGTTATGTGATTTGTGATGTGTGTGCAAAATTTTAGGTCATTCGGATGTCGTTTGGTTGGGTTTTTGATCAAATGCGTGTTTCGGAAGTTTTTGAAAAACTTAGGCTTGAATTCAATGTGAATTGATGGTTTTGGTGTTGTTTGAGGTGTTTTGGTGATTGGAACAAGTCTGAATGAGGTTTTAGGATGTGTTGTACTTTTGGTTGAGGTCCCGGGGGCCTCGGGGTGATTTCGGATGGCCATCGGGATGGATTTTGGATTTGTGGGATAGCTGGTTGCTGATATCTGGAATTTCCGCATCTGCAGAAGCGGCTCCGCAGATGCGGTGAGGGAGTCGCAGGTGCGAATCATGGTCTTGGGAGGACTTCCGCAGAAGCGGATGGTGGTCCGCATATGCGGTGTCCGCATGAGCATATTTGGACCGCAGAAGCGGACTTGAGCGCAGCAGTGTAATTCCGCAGAAGCGAGAGAAGTACCGCAGAAGCGGTAAAAGTATTGCAGAAGCGGAAATAAGGTCTGGGCAGAAGGGTTTAAAATAATATTTCATCCGCGAACCCAAACCCATTTTCCACCATTTTTGAGCATTTTGGGAGCTACTTGGGAGCATTTGAAGAGGGATTCGAAGGAGATTGGCTGGAGGTAAGTTTTATCAGTTAAAAACACGATTTTTTATTGTGGAACTATCCTTGAAATTCTTGAGAATTTAGCTAAATTGAAAGAAACTAGGGCTTAGGATTTTAAGATTTTTTAAATTGGAATTTGAGGGGCAAATTATGGTTCGAATTGAGAGTTTTTGGTATGTACAGACTCGTGGCGAGATAAGGAATCCGATGATGTTAATTTTCTGATTTTTTGAGCAGTGGGCCTGGGGCTCGGGTTTTCCAAAATTCATGAATTTCGATATTTTTCGATTGTTTTCGATTGGGTATTATTCCATTGGCATATTGTGACGTATTCGTTCTGGTTTTGGATAGATTCGACGCGCGTGGAGGCCGAATTGAGGGGCAAAGGCGTCGCGAGCTAGAGATTTCGCCGGTTCGAGGTGAGTAATGATTGTAAATGATATCCTGAGGGTTTGAAACCCCGGATTTGCACATCATAGTGCTATATTGAGGTGACTTGCACATCGGATAGCGAGCGTGGGGTAGAGCACCGTTGGGGATTGTGACTTGGTCCGTCCCGATTGATGATTTTACCGCGTATTTGACTGAAACTTATTTGTTATTACCATGATTTGGGCTGATTGCCATATTTGGGCTTCGCGCCAATTATCTGAACCCTTCGAGGATTTTTGTCACTGTTTCCTCACTGTTTTGATATACTACTTGAACTCAGTCCAGTTGATTATACTGTTTTACAAACTCAGCCGCTTTAATTGAACTTTGAGATTTAAATGATATTTCCACTGTTGTTTGGGCTGAGCATTACTATTTTATTGATGCCCGAGGGGCTTATGATGTTTTCTGGGCTAAGTGAGGCCGAGGGCCATATGTGAGGATATATGTGAGTGAGGTGAGGAGGCTTTCAGGCCTCGAGTGTTATGTGAGGAGGCTTTCAGGCCTCGAGTGTTATGTGAGGAGGCTTTCAGGCCTTGAGTGTGATGTAAGAAGGCTTTCAGGCCTTATGTTATATGCCACGAGGTGGCTTGATATTGCGCTTGGGCCGTAAGGGGCCCCTCCGGAGTCTGCACCCCCACAGTGAGCGCGGGTACCCATATGGATCGGGCTGCACGCCACAGCGAGATATTGATCGGGTTGTACGCTACAGCGATATATGGATCGGGCTGCACGCCGCAGCGGTTACTATATGATACTGTTCTGAGAGTGATCTGAGAGAGAGAGCCCGAGGGGCTGAGAGTGTTTCTGAGAGTGATCCCGAGGGGCTGGTACTGTTTTGAGATATTGCCCGAGGGGCGAACTTTTATGAGCTCATCTTGCATATTTACTTGCCTTTTTACCTGTTATACTGCGTTATTTGTGCCCGAGGGGCGGATTTTTCTGTGCTTATCAGCACTAACTGTTTTGAAATTGTTTCGTAACTGTTGAAAAGATCTTTTTCAAAGGAGATTTAAACTGAGCCAATATCTTTCTAAAGATTTCATAGCTTCACTGTTTTCTCAAAGGATTGTATCCTGCTTCTATACAGCATGTTGGTTGCTTTACGTGATTTCTTGTTGCTCAGTTGTTATTTACCTTTATTACTCACTGAGTTGGAGTACTCACTTTACTCCCTGCACCTCGTGTGCAGTTGCAGGTATTTGTTCACCCGGTAGCGGGTATTGGCTGTTTGGAGGCAGAGCTGTAGTAGTTTAGCGAGTTGACTGCCAGCGTTCGCAGCACCGTTTCTTTCTATGTTATTCATTATTCCTATTCAGTGTATTTCTAGACTTGTAAATGTAATTACATTCTTATAGATGCTCGTGACTTGTGACACCCCGATTAGGGCTATGTTGGGTTGTATTTCCGCTAATTAATACTATTAAGTCATATTTAAGTTATTTAATTATGTTTAACTACTTTTGAAAAGACAAGTTGGGTTAGTTGGCTGGCATCGTCTTCACGAGAGACGCCATCACGACCAGTGCAGGGTTTGGGTCGTGACACACCGTTACTGTGTGAGGCACCTGAAGGCAAATTTCTAGAAGAAATATCGCAGCAAGGACTTGCATGATTTAATGTGGATGGCTGCAACTGATCACCACCAGTGCAAATTCAGGAGGCGTATGGAATCGACCCGGCAGTTAGACGAAAGTGCCTATAATTGGTTGATGCAACATGAGCTTCACAAGTGGACATTGCATGCTGATGGTGGCAGACGATGGGGAACCCTGACTATAAATATGTCGGAGTCTTTCAACGGGTTATTGAAGTTTGCACGTGGATTGCCTATCATTACCATGGTCCGGATGACATTCAAACAGATGGCGGAGAGGTTTGTTGAAAGGCATAGAGGTGCATCGGAATTGATGGAGAAGGGTGTTGAATTTATGCCAATACCGATGAAAAGATTTGAGAAATACAGGAGGCGAGCACATTGGCATTCATTTTTATAGTATGATCACGACCGGGGTATTTTTGAAGTTTGCACCGCTATCCATCAACACCGGGGGAATAATGTACACACCATAAATGAAGCCAGCAGGTTGTGTTCTTGTGGAAAATGGTCCATCTACCACATGCCATGCTCACATGCCATGAAGTGCTTTCAACATACAAATTTAGGGCCAACCAACTATGTTGATAGGCAATACAATGTTGGTGCATACTTAAACATATATAGTGGGCAGTTGCAGCCAGTGGGTGCTGAGCATTATTGGCCGCCGAAACCATTTAAAATGCTGTGTAACAAGAACTATTTGTGCAAGCTACAAGTGGAAAAGAGAACGCATATACGGAACCAAATGGATGTTGGTGATACCGTTTATGCGCGTAAATGTGGCATATGCTCGCAAACAGGACACGACCATCGTAAATGTCCTTCAGCTGGTTTGGGTGGCGGTGGTAATCCATCTCCTGGTGCAAGTTCATCTGATGTGCCAAACTATCAAGGATACACGTATGTTTTGTTTTCGTAATATTTTTTGTAGTAAGTGTATGTACTTATTTATGTTGCAAGATGTATCAAATAAAATTATGTTTCCACAGCCTTGTTACATCTTATTGATATTTAACGTTTTTCAGTTGAGTAAATTAATGAATTTCTCCCTCCCGTTAATGTAATCAAAAATAGTATTGGATTAAAAAACGAAAAAATTTTACGTTCACTTTCGAGTTTCACTCTAAAATTATTAGAAAATTACACTGTCAGAGCAGGAAGATATTTGATAAATAAGTGAATATATATAGCGTGGTAAAATACTGCATTTTGTGTGCTGTCTTGTCGATCTGAAAAGCTGCCCGACTGCGAAAAAGTTGTTTTGTATCAAACAAATCTTTAACACGCCAAGCTGTCACGACTCTAAACCCAAACCTGGTTGTGACAAGTTGGTATCAGAGCCTAGGTTACATATGTCTCACGAGTCATGAGCAGGTTTAGCAGAGTCTCGTGGATCGGTACGAAGACGTCTGTATTTATCCTCGAGAGCTGCAGAACCTTTAGGAAAATTCCATATTCTTGAAATTCATGTCGTGCGAATTTGTTGATCCGAGAACTAAACTTCTGTTATTCTATTCTCTCACAGATGGTGAGGACACGAGCGACCGGTCAGGATGGACGACCACCAGTACTACCAGATGGAGCCACTAGAGGCCGAGGACGTGGTCGAGGCCGTGGTAGGGGCAGAGGTGCAGCCCCCACAGCAGCACCTGCTGATCCACCAGCCGCCCAAGTTCAGGAGCAGGTCCTAGTTGTGGACACTCCAGCAGCACCAGCTCAGGAACCAGCTGTGCCCATTGTGATTCCGGGTCTTCAGGAGACTTTGGCCCAGATTTTGACAGTATGTACGAGTCTTGCTCAGGCGGTCACGGTCGCTACTGCCGCAGCCACTTCTCAGGTAGGGGGAGGCTCTCAGACTCCCGCCGCCCGCACACCCGATCCGGTGGTTCAGGGAGTGCAGACACCGGAGGCACCACTAGCCCAGCCGGTGGCAGCTGCTCAGGGTTACGTAGCTCCAGTTATGCCAGAGGATGAGCAGCGCAGATTGGAGAGGTTTGGCATACTCCGGCCTCCTACTTTTAGTAGTGTTGAGGGCGAGGATGCCTAAGGCTTCTTAGACAGATGTCAGAGGATTCTTCGCACCGCGGGTATTCTGGAGACCAGCAGGGTTGCATTCACGACCTTTTAGTTTACCGGAGCTGCCTTCACTTGGTGGGAGGCATATGAGCGGCGTAGGCCTGCTAGTTCGGCACCTCTGACTTGGCAGCAGTTCTCCACTCTATTTTTGGAGAAGTATGTTCCACAATCCCGTAGGGAGGAGCTGCATAGGCAGTTCGAGCAGTTGAGACAGGGAGATATGACAGTTACTCAGTACGAGATGAGGTTCTTAGAGTTAGCTCGACATGCTATTTGGCTGGTTGCTACTGAGAGATAGAGGATCAGGAGGTTTGTTGATGGCCTCACCTACCAGCTTCGGGTTCTCATGACTAGGGAGAGGGTGTCAGGTGCTACATTTGAGGAGGTTGTGGATATTGCTCAAGAGATTGAGTCAGTTCGTCGCCAGGAGCGCGAGGAGAGGGAGGCTAAGAGGCCTCGAGGACATGGTAGTTTTGGGGGTGCTCTTTCGAGGGGCCAGTTTCAGCATGGCAAAGGCCGACAGTTCAGACATGCTCAGTCAGCTCTCCCAGGTTATCGTGGGGCATCATCAGGCCATAGTTCACACGGTTCTCAGCAGGGTCATTCTTCACTTAGTGCACTTCCAGCCCAGGGTTCGTCTGGTGCTCCATTAGTTCAGGATTCTTCTACGCCAGGTGCGTCTGTTAGTCTTTCCGGTGCTAGGGGTTCTCATCAGTCCCCGTCGCCAACACCCGGGAGTTGCTATACGTGTAGAGAGATAGGTCACATATGGAGGCAATGTCCTCGTTGTCTTGGGGGTTCATCTCAGCAGAGGGGTCAGTCATCAGCCTCAGCCCCAACCACTTCACGATCCACCTAGCTGGCTAGGGGTGGAGGACAGTCATCTAGGGGTCGTCCCAGAGGAGGAGGTCGATCCGGAGGTGGCCAGGCCCGCTTCTATGCACTTCCAGCTAGGCCTGATGCGATTGCTTCAGATACGGTGATTACAGGTATTATCTTAGTCTGCCGCAGGGATGCTTCTGTGTTATTTCACCATGGTTCTACTTTCTCTTATGTGTCGTCTTATTTTGCCCATTATCTGGATATGCCCTACAAGTCCCTTGTTTCTTCTGTTCATGTCTCTACGCCGGTGGGCGATACAGTTATGGTAGACCGTGTGTACCGGCCATGTGTTGTGACTATTGGGGGTCTAGAGACCTGAGTGGATCTGTTATTATTATGTATGGTGGACTTCGATGTTATTTTAGGCATGGACTGGTTATCTCCGTGCCGGGCTATTCTGGACTGTCATGCCAAGATAGTGACCTTGGCTATGCCCGGTGTGCCACGGATTGAGTGGCGAGGTTCGATCGATTATGTCCCCAGCAGGTTCTTTCTTGAAGGCCCAGCATATGGGTGGGAAAGGTTGTCTTTCATATCTAGCCTTTGTGAGGGATGTCGGTGCAGAGACTCCCAGTATTGATTCTGTTTCAGTTGTGAGGGATTTTCCTGACGTGTTTCCTGCAGACCTGCCGGGCAAGCCACCGGACAGGGATATAGATTTTTGTATTGACCTGGTGCCGGGCACTCAGCCCATTTCCGTTCCACCATATCGTATGGCACCAGCGGAGTTGAAAGAGTTAAAGGATCAGCTTCAGGAACTTCTGGATAAGGGGTTCATTCATCCTAGTGTGTCACCGTGGGGTGTGCCGGTTCTCTTTGTGAAGTAGAAGGATGGCACGATGAGAATGTGCATTGATTACAGGTAGTTGAATAAGCTAACAATTAAAAATAAGTATCCTTTGCCTCGCATCGACGATTTGTTCGACCAACTTCAGGGAGCGAGAGTATTCTGTAAGATTGATCTCCGCTCAGGTTATCACTAGTTAAAGATCAGGGACTCAGATATTCTTAAGACAGCTTTCAGGACCCGGTATGTTCATTATGAGTTCTTGGTGATGTCTTCCGGGCTAACCAATGCCCTAGCAGCGTTCATGCATTTGATGAACAGTGTGTTCCGGTCGTATCTCGACTCGTTTGTCATAGTCTTCATTGATGATATTCTGGTATACTCACGTAGTCAGGAGGAGCACGTTGAGCATTTGAGAATGGTGTTGCAGAGATTGAGAGAGAAGAAGCTTTATGCAAAGTTCTCCAAATGTGAGTTCTGGCTCAGTTCAGTGGCTTTCTTGGGGCACGTGGTGTCCAGCGAGGGTATTCAGGTGGACCCGAAGAAGATAGAGGCGGTTCAGAGTTGGCCCAAACCGTCCTCAGCTACAGAGATTCACAGCTTTCTTGGTTTGGCGGGTTATTATCGCCGGTTTGTTCAGGGATTTTTGTCTATTGCATCGCCCTTGACCAAGTTGACTCATAAGGGTGTTTCATTTTAGTGGTCTGATGAGTGTGAGGAGAGCTTTCAGAAGCTCAAGACTGCATTGACACAGCTCCAGTGTTAGTATTGCCATCAACTTTAGGTTCTTATAGCGTGTATTGTGATGCTTCGAGAGTTGGTATTAGGTGTGTTCTGATGCAGGAGGGTAGAGTTATTGCTTATGCTTCTCGTCAGTTGAAGCCTCATGAGAAGAACTACCCTGTTCATGATTTGGAGTTGGCTGCCATTGTTCACGCGTTGAAGATTTGGAGGCATTTTTTGTATGGTGTGTCTTCTGAGGTGTATACTGATCACCGTAGCCTCCAGCACTTGTTCTAGCAGAAGGATCTCAATCTGAGGCAGCGGAGGTGGTTGGAGTTACTTAAGGATTATGACATTACTATTCTGTATCACCCGGGGAAGGCCAATGTAGTGGCCGACGCTTTGAGCCGAAAGGCGGTAAGTATGGGGAGTTTGGCATATATTCCAGTTGGGGAGAGACCTCTTGCCATTGATGTTCAGGCTTTGGCCAATCGGTTTGTGAGGTTGGATATTTCGGAGCCTAGTAGGGTATTGGCTTGTGTGGTTTCGCGGTCTTCCTTATTTGAGCGCATCAGAGAGCGCCAGTACGATGATCCTCATTTGCTTGTCCTTAAGGATAGAGTCCAACAGGATGATGCCAAGGATGTGACTATCGGAGATGATGGGGTGTTGAGGATGCAGGGCCAGATATGTGTGCCCAATGTAGATGGGATTCGGGAGTTGATCCTGGAGGAGGCCCATAGCTCGCGGTATTCCGTTCATCCGGGTGCCCCGAAGATGTATCAGGATCTGAGACAACATTATTGGTGGAGAATAATGAAGAAAGACATTGTGGGATTTGTTGCTCGGTGTCTCAATTGTCAGCAGGTGAAATATAAGCATCAAAGACCGGGTGGCTTGCTTCAGCGGATGGATATTCCAAAGTGGAAGTGGGAGCGGATCACTATGGACTTTGTGGTTGGACTTCCACGGGCTTAGTTCGACGTTATTTGGGCGATTGTGGATCGGCTGACCAAGTCCGCGCACTTCATTCCTATTTGTACTACTTATTCCTCTGAGCGGTTAAAAGATATATATCCGGGAGATTGTTCGGTTGCATGGTGTCCCAGTTTCCATCATTTCAGATAGAGGCACTCAGTTTACTTCACAGTTTTGGAGGTCTGTACAGCGAGAGTTGGGTACTCAGGTTGAGTTGAGCACAACTTTTCACCCTCAGACGGACGGGCAGTCGGAGCGCACTATTCAGATATTGGAGGATATGTTACGTGCTTGTGTTATTGATATCGGAAGTTCATGGGATCAGTTTCTACCGCTCGCAGAGTTTGCTTATAATAACAGCTAAAAATCGAGTATCCAGATGGCTCCATGAGGCTTTGTATGGGAGACGGTGTAGATCTCCAGTTGGTTGGCTTGAGCTGGGCGAGGCCAGGCTATTGGGTACAGATTTGGTGCAGGATGCTATAGACAAGGTGAAGGTAATTCAGGAGAGACTTCATACAGCGCAGTCGAGACAAAAGAGCTGTGCTGACAGGAAGGTTCGTGATGTGTCCTACATGGTTGGTGAGAAAGTTCTGTTGAAGGTTTCACCCATGAAGGGTGTTATGAGGTTTGGAAAGAAGGGTAAATTGAGTCCACGGTTCATTGGACCTTTTGAGGTACTCCTGAGGATTGGGGAGGTGGCTTATGAGCTTGCTTTGCCACCCAGCCTGTCAGGTGTGCATCCAGTATTCCATGTTTCTATGCTCCGGAAGTATGTTGGGGATCCGTCTCATGTTCTGGATTTCAGCACGGTTCAGTTGGAGGGTGATCTGACTTATGATGTGGAGCCAACAACTATTTTGGAGCGTCAGGTCCGAAAGTTGAGATCAAAAGATATAGCTTCAGTGAAAGTGCAGTGGAGAGGTCGGCCCGTGGAGGAGGCTACCTAGGAGACCGAGCAAGAGATGCGGAGCAGATATCCTCACCTATTTGAGGATTCAGGTACGTTTCTTGGCTCGTTCGAGGACGAACGTTTGTTTAAGAGGGGGAGGATGTGATGACCCGGCCAGTCGTCTCATGAGTTACCGCTCAGTTTTCCCCATTTCTGCTTCTATTTGCTTTGTTTATTGGTTCTATTTGTGATCGGGTTGGTTGGTTCGGGTTCGGAAAGGTTTTGAGAAGGTTTGAGACACTTAGTCTCTTTTAAGAAGGCTTAAGTTGGAAAAGCCAACCGGATGTTGACTTATGTGTTAGAGGGCTGGGATGTGAGTACCGATGGTTCAGAATAGCTTCGGGAGATGATTTGGGACATAGGAGTGTGATCGGAATGTGATTTGGAGGTTCGGAGTAGAATTAGGCTTGAATTGGCGAAATTGAGTTTTTGGCGTTTTCCGACTCATAGGCGAGATTTTGATATAGGGGTTGGAATGGAATTCCGGAAGTTGCAGTAACTTCGTTATGTCACTTGGGATGTGTGTACAAAATTTCAGGTCATTCGGACGTGGTTTGGTATACTTTTTGATCAAAAGCAGATTGCGGAAGATTTTAGAACCTTAGGCTTGAATTCGATGCGTTCTGGTGGTTTTGATGTTTTTTGAGGTGTTTTGAAGATTTGTACAAGTTTGAATAAGGTTACGGGAAGTGTTTGTGTTTTTGGTTGAGGTCCCGAGGGCCTCGGGGTGATTTCGGATGGTTGACGAAGAGTTGGAAGTTTGATTGAAGCTGCAGATTTTTGCTGCTTCTGGTATTTCCGCACCTGCGGATTGGGGACCGCAGGTGCGGCGCCGCATATGCGAAAGATGGGCCGCAGAAGCGGCTAGAGGTGTGTTTGGCTGGGACCGTAGAAGCGGAAATTTGCCCGCACCCGCGATGGCGCGGATGCGGATGGGTCATCGCAGATGCGGAGAAGCGGACTTACATGAGGACCGCAGATGCGGTGGTCAAGACCGCAGATGCGGTGCAATGACCGCAGATGCAGAAATGTCTGGACAGAACATATAAGTTATTTCCTTCGCGATTTTCAGAGGGTTTCTTCACTTTTTAACAGAATTTGAGAGCTTGGGCGATTTTGAAGAGAGAATTCAAGGAGAACTCATTGAGGTAAGAAATATGGACTTAAAAACTCGATTCTATGGTATTAATGCATGGATTAGAGCTGTAATTAAAGGTAAAATTTGAGAAACTAGGGCTTAGAAACCTAGGCCGTTGATTGAGGATTTGAAATACCATTTGTGGTCGGATTTTGGAACTTTTTATATGCATGAACTCGTGGGGAGATAAGGAATCTAATGACGTGAATTTTATCGAATTCTGAGAAGTGGGCCCGGGGGTCGGGTTTTTGTAATTTCGGGATTCGCATTGTTTTTCGATTATTTTCGAGTGGTCTTTGCTCCTTTAGCATATTTTGATGATTAGGTTCTTATTTTGGTAGATTCGGAGCATCCGGAGGCCAATTCGAGGGGCAAAGGCATTGCGAGCTAGAGTTTGGGCCGGATTGAGGTGAGTAATGACTTTAAATGCTGTCCTGAGGGTATGAAACCCCGAATTACACAATGTTCGGCTGTGTTGAGGTGACACACACGCTAGATGATGAGCGTGGGGTCGTGCACCGTTGGGGATTGTGACTTAGTCCATCCCGAATGACTATGTTACTGCTTAATTGTTAGCTAATTGTTTGATATTATTATAGTTTGGGGTGAATGCCATATTTGGGCTTCGTGCCAACTGTTTGAACCCTTAGGGGATTTTTACTGATATTTTTCCTCACTATTTGATTTCATACTGGTGCGCAGTCATGCTATATGTTCACAATTTTTTTTAAAAAAAACTCAGTTATGTTATTCTGCTTTAAACACATTAAATGATATTTTTTTAAAGATATTTTGAGTTGAGCTTCATGTTTTACTGATGCCCGAGGGGCTTATGAGATTCTGACTGAGTAAGGCCGAGGGCCTGTGTTGTGAGGATACTTTTGGGTCGGGCTACATGCCGCAGCAGTGGTACACTGATTATGATAATGAGGCCGAGGGCCTGAGATTGTATGCCACGAGGTGGCTTGAGATTGATATGAGGCCGAGAGCCTGTTTATGATGCCACGAGATGGCTTGATATTGCGCTTGGGCCGTAAGGGGCCCCTCCCGGAGTCTGTACACCCCTAGTGAGCGCGGGGCACCCATGATGATATGAGATATAGCCCGAGGGGCTGGTATTGTTCTATGATATTGCCCGAGGGACTGGTATTGTTCTATGATATTGCCCGAGGGGCTGATTCTGTTGTTCTATGCCCGAGGGGCAGTTCTTATGTGTTTTACCTTTCCTAACTGCTCTTTCTATGCTTGTTGAAACTGTTTAAAAGGTGTTCTATGAGATTTCACTGTTTAATTATATTTATTGCTTTTGTTATGCCTCTTATAGCTTAATGTTGTGATTAACGTGATTTTATATCGCTCAGTCTTCATTTATATTTATTACTCACTGAGTTGGAGTACTCACTTTACTCCCTGCACCCCTGTGTACAGATTCGGGCGCTACACGTCCTGCTACTGAGGGTTGATAGTTTCCAGCAGATCTTCGGAGATTTACTAGGTAGCTGCTTGGTGATTCGCAGTCCAGTGCATTCTTCCTCTATTTTATCCCCTTTTGGATTCAGTTATGTAGTAGTGGATTAGGCTTTCAGACTTGTAGTATTGTTTTAGATGCTCATGACTGGTGACACCCCGATGTCGGGCTGTGTTGGTTTTTAATTCCGCAACTTATACTGTTATTTTGGGATTTTATTTCTGTTAAAGACTTAGTATTTATTTATTTAATTGCTTAAAGTGAATTGGAAGTGTGTCGGCTGGCCTTGTCTTCACGAGAGGCGCCATCACGATCGGGTTTTGGGTTTAGGGTCGTGACATAAGCATAGCACGGTTAAATGCTACGTTTTGTGTGAATATATATAGCGGTTAAATACTACGTTTTGTGTGTTGTCTTGTCTATTTGAAAAGCTGTCCGACTGCGAAAGAGCTCTTTTGTATCAGAAAAAATCTTTAACACGCCAAGCATAGCGCGGTTAAATACTATATTTTGTGTGTATATATATAGTGCGGTTAAATACTATAATTTGTGTGTTGCCTTGTCGATCTGAAAAGCTGCCCAACTGCGAAAAAGTTGTTTTGTATCAGAAAGAATCTTTAACACGCCAAGCATAGCGCAGTTAAATACTACATTTTGTGTGAATATATATAGCGTGGTTAAATACTACGTTATGTGTGTTGCCTTGCCTATAAATAACATGAGCATTCTAGTTATTTTCTGTGCTTAACCATAACAAATAGCAAAACTTTCCATAAAAGCAGGTTTTTTTTTATCTTTAACAAATGTCTGACCGCATGTATGTACCAATGTGGCAAAGTGGCAAACTCTGTATGATGGCGGATTGTTGGGATGATGGTAAAGTTGGGCACAGATACTGGATGTGTGTGAACAGGTTTGGAGGCAACAACGGAAATTTTTGCAATTTTGAGGTATGGCTTGATGAACCCTGTCAGCAGGAATGCTACAAACGATCTTTGCAGTATTGTCACGACCCAAAATCCACTAAGGGTCGTGATGGAGCCGGACACCACTGTCAGGCAAGCCAACCAAAATACTTAATTAAATTCTCGTTTTAATACTCTTGAAATCTATGAAGTTCCGTCAAATTTACCAATTAAAAAAAGATAATCGTCTCAAATCAAACTAAATGATAAGCAGTTGATACAAAATACTTTATAACCATCCCAGAACCCGGTGTCACAAGTACATGAGCAATTTCTAAGAAATCGAATAAGGTACAATAGCTGTCCCGAACACAAATTGGATAGAAAGTAAATAAAATTCTGAGAGAGACTATACTAGCTGCGGTCGCCTCGAGGAAATACAACGCACCTAGTCTCCGTGTCACCCATACTGCAACGCCCAGTAGGCCACTAGAAGTACCTGCACCTGTGCAACAAAATGCACAACAAGTGTAGAATGAGTACAAAAATAACGTGTACTCAGTAAGTATCCCGCCTAATCTCGAAGAAGTAGAGACGAGATGGCAACTTCGACACTTACAAATGGTCCAATAATAATATTATTAATGCGATAAATCACGGATTTATTAAGAACGACACTATATTCGAATGAGTCACAAACAGGTAAAGGTTCCTTTCTATTGAAAGTCTCCGGATTCATAATCTACTAATTAATAATTTTCTCAAGTCGGGGAGAGCAGATATCAGTATCAATAAATACCAAGGCAAGCAATACAAGCATGCGCAACTCATGCCGAGGTCGTACGACCCGATCCAACATAAATGTAAAATGTGCACTGCCGAGGGTCCAACGACGCGAACCATAGATGCATCTATTACCCCGCTCGCGAATCCTACATGCGACGCGGTGAAATTTAAGTAAACAAGCACCCTGCTCGCGAATCATACATGCGACGCAAGTACACATAGAAATACATGCTCAAACAGCAAATTAAGAATTTATCGGGAGACATTTATCCAAATAAAAGCCAATTCTCTTTCAACGATTTAAGAAAAATGAAGTTTAATTCTCTTAGAAATTCATTTACCAATTCAATAGGATTTAAGAAATTTAACTGTCAATAAGATTTCAGATATTCCAAGTATAGCATGCTTCTGGGTCCTAGACTACCCGGACTTACACATATTAGTAGCTATGCACGGACTCTCGTCACCTCGTGCGTACGTAGCCCCCACAAATAGGAGCACATAATCAATTATTTCACCTATGGGGACAAATTCCCTCTTACAAGGTTAGAAAGGAGACTCACCTCGCTCCGAAGATCCATAACCGGCCTTCCACGCCCTTCCGAAGACTCAAATTGATGCACAACGCTCCAAACTAGCCAATAATTATGCAAATCCATTAATATATGCTCAATTACTCATTACAATCCAATTTACAACAATTCCTAACCCCGATCGAAAAGTTAACAAAATCGCCCTCAGGCCCACGTGCCCGGATTCCGAAATTTTTTGAAGGTTAAGCTTATCCATAACTCCACGAACTCAAATATATAATTTCCTCTAAATTCCATACCCAAAATCGTGGTCAAATTCTAAGAATATCAATTTTCTAGGTTTTCCTCAAACCCCCAAATTCCTACCAATTTACATGCTAAAATCCATACATAATCGATATATTTAACTCAAGATAGGTGGGATTAGCTTACCTTGTCGTTGATGATGAAAAACCCCCACTTGAAGCTCCCTAAAATCGTCCACACCCAATGAAAAATGGGGGAAAAATGACCAACCCCGATTTTAAAAGAGCTTACTGCCTCCAGCACTTCCGCACCTGCGGTCCTTTGACCGCTTCTGCGGTTCCGCAGGTGCGGCCCTTCTACCGCTCCTGCGGTTTCTCACCAGGCCCTCCTTTCCGCTTCTGCGACTCGACCGCCACAGGTGCGGTCCCGCTTCTTCGGCTGCATGACCGCATCTGCGGTCCCTTCACTTCTGGTCCAAAACCGCATCTGCGGCTCCTCTGGCCGCATCTGCGGCTCCGCACCTGTGGCCCAAGTCTCGCAGGTGCGGTTATACCAGCAACCAGCAACTTCAGCCTTTCATAAATTCCATTTTTGATCCGTTAATCACCCGGAATCCACCCGAGGCCCCCGGGACCCTAACCAATCATACCAACTAGTCCCAAAACACATTACGGACTTGCTCGAGGCCTCAAATCATATCAAACAACGCTAAAACCACGAATCGACCTCCAATCCAAGCTTTATGAACTGTAAAATTTCAAACTTCTACTTTCGATGTTTAAACCTATCAAATCACGTCCGATTGACTTCAAATTTTGCACACAAGTCATATTCGACATTATGGACCTACTCCAACTTTCGGAATCGGATTCTGACCCCGATATCAAAAAATCCACCTCCGGTCAAACTTCTCAAAAACCTTCAAATTTATCTTTAGCCAAATAGCTCCAAAATGCTCTACGGACATCCGAATTCACTTCCAATCGCGCTCCCAACTCCAGAATCACCATACGGAGCTACTCCCAGACTCGGAATCCCAAACGGACATCGATAACACTAAAATGAACTTCAACCCAAACTTATGAAATTTCTTTCAAAATGCTAACTTCCACAATAGGCGCCAAAATGCTCCCGGGTCATCCACAACCCGATCCGAGCATACACCCAATTCCGAAATCATCATACGAACCTACTGGAACCTTCACATCCCGATTCCGAGGTCGTTTACTCTGAAATCCAATCTTAGTTAATTCTTTCAACTTAAAGCTTCCGAAATGAGAATTTCCTCTCCAAATCAACTCTGAACTTCCCGAAATTTATTTCCGACCACGCGTACAAGTCATAATGCCTGAATTGAAGCTGCTCATGGCCTCAAACTACTGAACGACGCGCTAGAGCTCAAAACGACCGGTCGGGTCGTTACATCCTCTCCCACTTAAGCATACGTTCGTCCTCGAACGTGCTAGGAACTGTGCTGGGGTTGTCCGAAATCACTGTTTAACACCTCGAGCACCTACCCGTGCTACCACAACTCAGTTGGGTTCCCTAGCTCGGTCATTATGAAGATATCCTTTTGCACTTAAGCAAATAAGCCTTAGAGCCCAATTCCATCATCCGGAATTCTCTGTCAGGCCTGTTCAAACATACGCTCACCGTATCAATAACTACATACAGCACCAAAACATGACTGCATATCTTAGCTGAATTCACACCTTGCACCACTTTACTCACAGGACCAAAATAGCATTCTTTGATCGAACAAATCGAAATTCCACGAATCTGATGCTCCCATTGCACCTCATGACCTACATATGTCTTGCTCTAACTTTTACAATACCCCCACGACGGAAGAGATGTGTAGAAATTCATAACCAACTGCCGAATCAACGAATCATTGGGTCTATACTCCTGTCAAGAACCATCACCTCATCTTGAACCAAATAATGGTCTTAGCTCCTCAATATACTCCTTATAATCCGATCGCACTGATCCCAGATCCAATACCCTTATCTCACCCAGTACGAACTGCCCAGGCAATAAGCTACCCCGAACATGATCAAAAGTCTCATATGATGCCACAATGTGCCAATAGGCTACTAATTCGAACTTGATACAAAAGGAAAACGAACTCTGAAAAGGAAATCCAATTACCCCGCTCGCGAATCATGTGTGCGACGCGGTCAACATAATTAATCAAACACCCCGCTCGCGAATCATACATGCGACGCGGGCACACAACAAATAGGAGTTTTCCTCAGGAAAATAGGAAACAAACTCATAAAAACAACTATAGGGAACGGTACTCAACATCATACTGTTGCGGCGCGCAACCCGATCCCAACAACATACCCATGGCGGCGTGCCACCCGGTCCATACATAAAATTCACATAAGGAGGTACACACCGAGCTAGATTGCTCCTTACAACAAGATACGGAATATCGGTCACAAGCGCGCCAAGTGCATAATACCATCCGTGGGGAGACATATAGCGCTATAAGCTACAAAACTCAAGCACAACTGAGGTGCGATATACGATCTGAACCTCAAGAGCCATTTTGCTCATATAACATCATCTTTACGCGGAACCTCAACACATAGGCAATTCACCAAGCCGTCTCACAACTCACACGACGTAATATATCATTACTTGAAATAACTGACGACGAAATAACACCCTGACTGTTCTTCCACAAGGAGCGCATTACTGAAATGAACACATCTGGCCTGATATAGAGCCCTTATTCACATTTAAATCCCTCCACAGACCTTAAGCTGGTTCTGATCGCACTGAACTAGGCTAATAACCTTTCAAAGGTCCATATATACTCCCTTTTTTCTCATAACACACAAGAACAACCATCATAACCGGAGTAATCCTCCACATTCCACAACCTTCATATTTGGTTTAACTCTTCAACCAATCAAGTGACTACATGCCACACTTATACAACCTTCCCGTGACAGATAACAGGTCTATACATCCAGACCACCGGCTGCACTAACGCTAAAAAGCGATCAAGAATCCTTAACTAGGATGCAAAGCCTTTTTCACAAACACCGATCTCAGGTGACGCTGAAGATAATACCAACTTACTTTAAACATCGAAACTACTTTCTTGCTCATCCGAGCTCGTGACATCCCTTGTCAACACCGAATTGCAACCCTGATCCTCACTTCCAATTCCATACCACTCTCTGCACCCAACATGCCAATATACGATAGAACACGATTTTCATCATAACTCCGGGATGACTAATAGAATAACGCTTCATCATATAAAAACTTTTTACTTAACTCATTCCAAGAGAACTATAGCAACACACGAGTGAATCCTCATAACCGTAGAATATGCAAATCTCTAAGTAGTGGCCTAAGCCACCAATATGCCAATTCAACTATGACTAATCAATCTATCTTCTTCCAATTTATCCTTGATTACTTTAGAAATAGTAATAACTCCATTCAACACATAACACATTCCATCCGCACTCATCTCGAGTGACCTTGAATCACGAGACCATGCTGTCTCAAACCCCACGAACCATTTCATACCTCCCAAAGGCTACATTGAAAGTCAAAACATCATGGGACATTCTGTGCCTCTTCTCATAAGCTGCTACATAGCTTGATTCTTAACCGTACCTATAGGCTCGAAATCACTAGGCACCATGCTATACCCCTTTGAATCCACTAGGGCCGTTGTTGAGAGCCACCTACTCTAACTTGGCCCCGAATATAATCAACTCCACGATTCTTCTAGAACATACATACCCCCTCGACGAAGTACCCGGCAGAAACACTTCCCCTGAAACCCGTGCTTATACAAGGCATAAATCCTGAATCCTTCCCCAAGTCTGAGCATAAGCCAATAAGGCCAACCATAGCACACCTTTAACAATTCCTTTGCTCAAATTATCACTTATGTTCTTCCCCCGTAGCTGAAATAATCCATCAATGTGCTAATAACCAGAAACCTCGCAAGTAGTTAACCATGCAACCCAATCATAGGCAGTGAGACTCTCCCACGTAGTCTGAAGCCACTGATATACAATCTCTGGAATTCACTAGTATTCTTTATCTCATATTGACATAACCTTCCGCCATCAACCGCCAACATTCTCGGAATCTTTCTGTAAAACCCCTTTTTGTACTCTGAATCATCAACCACAGTCGCACGACCGATCTCTTTGCTGTATAACCAATAGAATTTTTCGCAGAAGCTCCGCCAACCATGCGACCGCCGATCTGCTCACCGGAGATAACCCACCTGTGGAATTTACGTGCCGACGTCTTCCAACGCTGCTGCACGGGGTACAATCACCACGACATCAATGACCCATCCTGAGTCCGAGCTCACTCTCTAGCTGCACAAGTCCATTCACCCCTCGTGGACATCAATTAAATGTGCGGCAACATCCTCCAATTCAAAGTTAGGTTGTATCCTTCTTCATTTCAAGCAGCTCCTTTCCGTTATATCAAATCTCCAGCCGCATAATAGTCCATACTTCAAATTAATCCGTAGACCCAATCCTCGTCCGCCAAATCCCCAAATCGTTCAAAGCTTTCCTAAAGGTGTGTGGTCATCCTATCACAAAACCCATATGCAACTCCGCCACTCTCCCACTTTGGCGGAACTCACTCCTCTAATCGACTACTCGACCTTCGCTTCTTATACCTGGCCTTCTGGAAGTTTAACCACCGCATGACACTTCCCACATGTCCTTCCTTATCCTTTGCCGCCCAGTTGTTGTCATAAATAAAATCTATCTTCGTAGCACTTGAACCCACAAATCGCTACTAACTTTAAACCTTTCCGAAGATCATCTTTCTCGAGCCGTCAACATTAGAAACACCGATTCAATCCTGAACCACCGCACCCCACGATATCCAACAGCCGTTTCTCCAATATTATTTCACAATATCCTACCCCAAGGGCGAATTGCAGAAGACCATAACACCGGCGAACTTAACAAATACAATCGAGGACGACGAAACTACATCGCAGATAAAAATTCCACCACGCTCGAAATTACCAGGTCTCGTTAATCCATCACCCCAAATCTGGACATTCATAGGCCAATTGCTTTTCCTCCGCCGGAAGTAAAATGTCATATCTCTGAATCGTGCACTAAGTAGATTTCCTTTCAACTCATTCACCGCCCCAACACATAGGCATGTCTCCAACCATCAAGTCAATACTATGCGATAACCAATCGCGAGTATCATAGCAACCTGTGCATAGCCTCCAAGCTCTTAGAAGCATAACTATCGAGCCAAAACAATAGAAAATCCTCCCGCAAGGCAACGACAATAGCTCACCCACCTATACCGGGAGAAACATCCCGTACCACATCTATAGTACCATTACAATTCTTCAATTCTCGATTTATAACAAGCGGTTTGCGTCGCGTAAGATTAAGTAGAAAGAAAACAAGGGCATAAGCCTCAAGGAATCAAGTCGCACGATGAGGAAATCAAGAAGGGAAGTGCTCCTAACAGCCCTGTAGCCTCCCGAAGATAAGTACAAACGTCTCCGTACCGATCCGCGAGACTCTACTAAACTTGCTCATGACTCGTGAGACCTAAGGGAACCTAGTGCTCTGATACCATGTTGTCACGACCCAAAATCCACTAAGGGTCGTGATGGCGCCGGACACCAATGTCAGGCAAGCCAACCAAAATACTTAATTAAATTCTCGTTTTAATACTCTTGAAATCTATGATTTTCCGTCAAATTTACCAATTAAAAAAAGATAATCGTCTCAAATCAAATTAAATGATAAGCAGTTGATACAAAATACTTTATAGCCATCCCAGAACCCGGTGTCACAAGTACATGAGCAATTTCTAAGAAATCAATAAGGTACAACAACTGTCCGGCACACAAATTGGACAGAAAGTAAATAAAATTCTGAGAGAGACTATACTAGTTGCGGGTCGCCTCGAGGAAATACAGCTCACCTAGTCTCCGTGTCACCCATACTGCAACACCTAGTAGGCCACTAGAAGTACCTACAAACGTGCAACAAAATGCACAGCAAGTGTACCATCAGTACGAAAACAACGTGTACTCAGTAAGTATCCCGCCTAATCTCGAAGAAGTAGAGACGAGATGGCAACTTCGACACTTACTAAAGGTCCAATAATAATATTATTAATGCGATAAATCACGAATTTATTAAGAACGACAGTATATTCGAATGAGTCACAAACAGGTAAAGGTTCCTTTCTATTGAAAGTCTAATGAAAGTCTCCGGATTCATAATCCACTAATTAACAATTTTCTCAAGTTGGAGAGAGCAGATATCAGTATCAATAAATATCAAGGCAAGCAATACAAGCATGCGCAACTCATGTCGAGGTCGTACGGCCCGATCTAACATAAATGTAAAATGTGCACTACCGAGGGTCGAACGACGCGAACCATAGATGCATCATTACCCCGCTCACAAAACCTACATGCGCGCGGTCAAATTTAAGTAAACAAGAACCCTACTCGTGAATCATACATGTGACGCAAGTACATATAGAAATACATGCTCAAACAACAAATTAAGAATTTATCGGGAGAAATTTATCCAAATAAAAGCCAATTCTCTTTCAACGATTTAAGAAAAATGAAGTTTAATTCTCTTAGAAATTCATTTACCAATTCGATAGGATTTAAGAAATTTAACTGTCAATAAGATTTTAGATATTCCAAGTATAGCATGCTTCTGGGTCCTAGACTACCCGGACTTACACATATTAGTAGCTACGCATGGACTCTCGTCACCTCGTGCGTACGTAGCCCCCACAAATAGGAGCACATGATCAATTATTTCACCTATGGGAACAATTCCCTCTTACAAGGTTAGAAAGGAGACTCACCTCGCTCCGAAGATCCATAACCGGCCTTCCACGCCCTTCCGAAGACTCAAATTGATGCACAACGCTCCAAACTAGCAAATAATTATTAACATCCATTAATATATGCTCAATTACTCATTACAATCCAATTTTCAACAATTCCTAACCCCGATCGAAAAGTTGACAAAATTGCCCTCGGGCCCACGTGCCCGAATTCCGAAAATTTTCGAAGGTTAAGCTTACCCATAACTCCACGAACTCAAATATATAATTTACTCTAAATTCCATACCCAAAATCGTGGTAAAATTCTAAGAATATCAATTTTCTAGGTTTTCCTCAAACCCCCAAATTTCTACCAATTTACATGCTAAAATCCATACATGATCGATATTTTTTACTCAAGATAGGTGGGATTAGCTTACCTTGTCGTTGATAATGAAAAATCCCACTTGAAGCTCCGGAAAAACATCCACACCTAATGAAAAATGGGGGAAAAATGACCAACCCCCGATTTTAAAAGAGCTTACTACCTCCAGCACTTCCGCACCTGCGGTCCTTTGACCGCTTCTGCGATTCCGCAGGTGCGGCCCTTCTACCGCTCCTGCGGTTTCTCACCAGGCCCTCCTTTCCGCTTCTGGGACTCGAGCGCCGCAGGTGCGGTCCCGCTTCTGCGGCTGCATGACCGCATCTCCGGTCCCTTCACTTCTGGTCCAAAACCGCATCTGCGGCTCCGCACCTGCGGCCAAGTCTCGCAGGTGCGGTTATACCAGCAACCAGCAACTTCAACCTTTCAAAAATTCTATTCTGGATCCGTTAACCACCCGTAATCCACTCGAGGCCCCCGGGACCCCAACCAATCATACCAACCAGTCCCAAAATACATTATGGACTTGCTCGAGGCCTCAAATCATATCAAACAATGCTAAAACCAGGAATCGACCTCCAATCCAAGCTTTATGAACTTTAGAATTTCAAGCTTCTACTTTCGATGTTTAAACCTATCAAATCACGTTCGATTGACTTCAAATTTTTCACACAAGTCATATTCGACATTACTGACCTACTCCAACTTTCGAAATCGGATTCCGACACCGTTATCAAAAAGTCCACCTCCGGTCAAACTTCTCAAAAACCTTCAAATTTTTATCTTTAGCCAAATGGCTCCAAAATGCTCCACGGACATCCGAATTCACTTCCGATCGCGCTCCCAACTCCAGAATCACCATACTGAGATACTCCCAGACTCGAAATCCCAAACGGACATCGATAACACTGAAATGCACTTCAACCCAAACTTATGAAATTTCTTTCAAAATGCTAACTTCCATAATAGGCGCCAAAACGCTCCCGGGTCCTCCAAAACCCGATCCGGGCATACGCCCAATTCCTAAATCATGATAGAACCTGCTGGAACCTTTAGATCCCGATTCCGAGGTCGTTTACTCTGAAATCCAATCTTAGTTAATTCTTTCAACTTAAAGCTTCCGAAATGAGAATTTCCTCTCCAAGTCAACTCCGAACTTCCCGAAATTTAATTCCGACCACGCGTACAAGTCATAATGCCTGAATTGAAGCTGCTCATGGGCTCAAACTGTTGAACGGCACGCTAGAGCTCAAAACGACCGGTCGGGTCGTTACAAGTATCTTCATGATTTGACCAACAAATAGTGGGAATATGAACGAGAATATAAACGAGAAATTACGGAGTTGAAGGAGAAACTCATAGAGATGGAAGAAGAAAATATAAGATGGAAGAGAAATTTAAGTGGTTGGAGCAGAGAATACTAGGCAGTCGTGACTAAACAATGATATGTATGTGTTGAGTGTAGTAGTTTATCTTTATGTTTCCCGTGTTATGTGTTTTCATTAGTTGTACTGAATTAAATTATGTTAAGTTTCTATGTTTGTGTTTGTGTTGTAGTATTAAAATAAAGAAGAAACGGGGAAATTAAAACATAATGCACATATTAGGTAAACATAAAAAAATTTTGTTTTTGTTTACATAAAATAATATTTACATAGCGTACATAAAATACAGAAAAAGAAAATCAATGTGTCCCGCATCCTGTGTGCTTCAATGCAGCCGCTGGCCTGAGGCGCATCTCATCCCGCCAGGCTACGCTATCAGGATCATCCTCATTACATTGCCTCTTTATCGGAGGATGCGATGCAGCATGATCGTCAATAGTGCTGGCAGGATCGGTAGAAGGGGCCGCCGGTCCATCAACAACCTACAAATGAATAAGTCAGCTCAGCATATGAAAATATATATTAGTAATGTACGTGTTAAGTCAATAAAATTTTCTTACCATGGTCTCATCGGGCTCCTGAATTTAAGCATCCATCGCGTCCTGCTCAGCATCGCACAAAGTGGCCTCCGTGACGGTCTGGGATGAAGCCTTAATAAGAAAATTATAAAGTTATTTATTGCGAATCAATGAGATAAAAACATATTTAAATTTAATAGTAATATAAACATACCTGCGCCTGTGAAAGATCCACACCACCCGTCGACGATGAGCCATAACTCAGCCCGCGCCCACCATCCACATCTCGGGTCAGCCGATCCTCAGCACCGGTCGATGGGCCTGAAAACATCAGCTCCTAATCATCTCCGGTAATGCTCGTGCCCATGATCAACAATGGATCTGACGGGATCACCTGCGATGTGGCTGGAGTGAACGCGAGCTGAAGGCTGTACGACGGCATGCTGCTGGGATGCTCGCTGGCTTAGCTGATCCATGATTTATGTTTCATCTTTCCTTTCCTTTTCGTTTGTTTCGAGAAATCTATAGCTTGTCTGGCTGATGGAGGTCACCCGACAGATCAGCTCCAACATCCTCAACAGGTGCCTGAACAGGTGTCTCAACACCCCCTTGCTGGGGACCACCTCCTCGCCGGCCCCCATGACCCCGTGGGACAGCCCTGCCTCGTGGAGCACCCCTGTCTCATGGGACAGCCCTGCCTCGTCGTCCCCTAGCTCATGGGACAGGCCTACCTCGATGGTAGTGCTCTGGCGCCACATAAGCAGGGACGTGCTCTAAGCGCTCGTCCTCTCTGGCTCGATGCAGTGTCCGGGCAGCCAGCTCTGTAACCTGCTGGCCATACTCGTGCAAAGCGACCGCTCCCTCGCCGGCGTGCTGCTGCATCTGCAGTCCCAAATGGTGGACTAAACGTAGGCCAATAGCCTGCACAACATGTAAAATATAAATTACGGAATGCTAGATCACAGTTATAAGTAAGAATACCAAATAACATACCAGTGCCTCGTGCCTCCCGGCGTATGGAACGTACCCACCGCCAGCTCGATGAAAGGGATTCTCGATGATAAGTTGGGTAACGCCGCGGTACCAGCCCATGTAATCATGCTTAGTATCCAGCCGACTCGGTGAAGGGGGGCAGAATCAGGTCAGATCGCCGGTCCCAAGTAAATATCTACTCCTGTAGACATGCTAAAAATGCGTCGTCCACCTTGGTACGATCATCCCGCTGGTAATGTGTGGTCTCCCAGGTGGGCAGCGTCGGTGCAAGCTGCGGACGGCCAACTGGCGAAGTACCCGCTCGGTGGCATGATGCTCCACCATATCAAGGCAGAACAACGGGACAGAAGAGCCCCACATAAGTCGGCCGGCTGAGTAATAACAGGGCAAGCTAGCTATCAACTCGTCGCTGTATGGCGTCCAGATGAACTATTAAGTAAGAACAGAAAACGTCAGTATACGCAACTTGTGTTTGAGGCTATGACAAGTAAACGTAGATATACATTTACCTGTGCGCCATCCAGCAAATCCAATACATCCCTTAACAAGGAGAGATTATGCCGAGCCTTGTACTCGCGCATATATCCCCGCCGGAGAACCCACCTCCTAGCTAGAGGGAGCAACGGAGGTGGTACATCTGGATCTAATAGTGGTAGAGGTGGTTGCAACTGCAGGAACCGCTCCCAGGCCCAAACCTAACTTAAAAAGTTGACGTAAAATTTAAAATATATTTTTACTAGGTATGTTAAAATGAATAGAGTATTCGAATATGTTGTCACCTGTAGTAGTGGCAAAAATCCAGCACGTCCTGCTGGGTTCCCATGCTCGCCCGGCACATCTGCTTGTACAAGTAGCCGAGAACAGCAGCACCCAAGCTGTACTGGGTAAATCATCTAGCAGCTCAAGATGATGAAGAAATCTCAAGCTGACTAGGTTCCCGAAGTGTTCGGGAACAAGACCCTTCCAAACATAAGGAGTAGCAGCAACCTCGTATACCGGTCAACATGATAATCAGGTGTATCGCCATCGATCTCAGGATGTAATGCCTCCAACCACTGTCGAATAGTCGTCAACGGAAAACGACTGGTCCCAGCCAATACATTCTCATCTTCTGGCCGGAAAGCAGTGAGCCGCTGCAGCATGTCCAAGTACTGCACACGTGTCATCTCTCTCATGCCAGGCGGCAAAGCAACGGGGTGTCCATCAATGGGCAGACCATATAAAACCTCCACATCATGGAGTGTGATGGTGGCCTCACCAATGGGCAGGTGGAATGTGTGCGTCTCCGGTCGCCACCGCTCTATCAGGGTCGTGACCAAAGACCAATCGAGTTGCAGCCGCCTGATCTCCAAAATCCTGTAGAAACCCATCTCCCGCAAGCGTGTGACTACACGGTCATGGAGTACTCTTTCATGTAGAAAGTCCCACATGTCGTCCACTCTCCTGACGTGGAGAGTCTGGGTCAGTAACTCTCCCTCCCGTATGTAGGCAGACCTATGATCGCCCTGTAAAGACAGTAGCTCATCGCTGGAATGTCCGGGATGAATAGGCGGCGCCTCCATGTCGTCTACTATAAATTAACAACATTAATTACATGTTAGTTTTATAATTTTATATGTTAGTTTGTAAATTAACTAATTAAATTTTATAATTATACAATATTTAATTATTAAAAATTCACATATGGTTTCCAGGCTCGATATTTGCGGCCCAGTAACACCAATATATCCTGAATTCTTGTATGTGTTAGTTTTATTATAATTTTATATATTAGTTTGTAAATTAAATAATTAATTTTTATAAATAAATATTCACATATGGGTTCTAGGCTCGATATTTGGAGCCCAGTAGCACCAATTTATCATGAATTCTTCTATGTGTTAGTTTTATAATTTTATATGTTAGTTTGTAAATTAAATAATTAATTTTTATAAATAAATATTCACAGATGGGTTCCAGGCTCGATATTTGTAGCCCGGTAGCACCAATTTATCGTGATTTCTTCTATGTGTTAGTTTTATTATTTTAAATGTTAGTTTGTAAATTAAATAATTATTTTTTATAATTAAATATTCATATATGGGTCCAGGCTCCATATTTGCGGCCCAGTAGCACCAATATATCCTGAATTCTTGTATGTGTTAGTTTTATTATAATTTTATATGTTAGTTTGTAAATTAAATAATTAATTTTTGTAATTAAATATTCACATATGGGTTCCAGGCTCGATATTTGGAGCCCAGTAGCACTAATTTATCCCGATTTCTTCTATATTTTAGTTTTATTATTTTACATGATAATTTTTTATAATTAAATATTCATATATGGGTTTCAGGCTCCATATTTGGGGCCCAGTAGAACCAATATATCCTGAATTCTTCTATTTGTTAGCTTTATTATTTTACATGTTAGTTTTATAATTTTATATGTTTGTTTGTAAATTAAATAATTAATTTTTATAATTATACAATATTTAATTATTAAATATTCATATATAGGTTCCAGGCTCGATATTTGCGGCCCAGTAGCACCAATTATATGTTGACTATAATTGGACAGAGTTTGTGTTTGATCTATCAGTTATTTTGACGTATTTTTGAGTATAAGAGATACTTAAACTAGAGGGAAACTACGCTAAAAGGCACTACATTTTACTACGCTGAAAGGCACAACATTATATTACGCTAAAAGGCACTACATTTTACTACGCTAAAAGGCATTACATTTTACTGCCCTAAAAGGGCACTATATTACTAGTCTTTAAACAAATAAATAATATAAGCCAGATAAAACACAACAAATACATTGTAATCACAAAACATTCACAAAAATACATGTAAAATAGTAATTTTAATTTATTAATATTTTTATTAACAAATAATAATGATTTCACAATTTTTACATATTTTTTTACAACATTAATATCTTAGTCCGGATAAAAATAACATACCAATTTAATCGCAAAAGAAAAACACAAAACAACATACAAAGCATTCAAAACAACTAATATGCATTATTTATACGAGTTTGGACATAGACTAAATCGGAATACCTCGAGTTGAAGATTTGAAAATTTGACTCCGAAACAAGCAACCTACAACAATAGAAGGCTTGGCTAGGATGTGGGACCAACAATATCTACTTTTTACGGGANGGGTGGACCGCTGGAATTTCTTAAACAAAGGGGGGAAGGGATTCTGTGCAGAACGTGGGGGAAAGGGAAGGGGACGATTATTTATATATGTAAAGCGTGGTTTATCACTACGTTTTATATAAAGCGCAGTAATGAACCGCGCTTTATATAGCCGTCTTATCAGCTTTTAGGTAAAGCGCGGTTCATTAACGCGTTTTATATATAATGCAGTAACAAACCGCGCTTTACCTTAACGTCCCAAACGACCGTTAAGGTAAAACGTTGTTTATAACCGCATTTTATATATTTTGGTAACTATGTTTTTTTTTTACCTAAAAAAGTATTTTGAGTCCAAAAGAACCACATTTTTGTTCTGGACGTTCTTTCAAAAGACAAATCTGAAAGTCTTACTTAAGATTTTTCTTCTTTCGATGAGTCATAATAGGAACAATAATCATAGTGCTCGGCACTAAATTTAATTGAAAAAAAAGAGCGTTATGAACAATTAAGCACTCTTGAGAATTAATCTAATCTTATAATTCACTTTTCTATTTTAATATTGTGATAATCACAGGCTATATATAGTCATGGCGCCACGTGAGTCCACACGTCTTCCGCATTAAAGATTGTAATAATTACTAAAGTGTATAGATCGTCAATATAAAGAATTGTTTGCACCGTTTAGTACCCAAAAAATATATATACAGTAAGCTTATTTAAAATGTAGAATTTGTAACATTGGTTATCTGCTACATTAATGAACAAACATTAATGAACAATGATATATCTGCTACATTAATGAACAAAGATAATCTAAGTGGAAAACAACTGTTGGTCTCTTAAAGATAAAGTAGAATTAAATGAATATAACTTTTAATAACTATTCAAATAAACCAAAAAAATCTATTCAAATAAGCGATATATTAATATTATTATAAATTACATAAAACGTAATAACATCAATAATATATATTTTTGTCTTAGAATATTTGAATTAAAAAAATTGAAAATCATCCTGAATACTTGTTTTATGGTTCTAAAACGTCAAAATAAGACAAATGATCATGACAGAATAATGACTATTGTTCATTAAGTTAAATCTGATTAACCTACAAAATTTTAGGCGATTCTTAGCCTGTCGCTTGAAGTCATAAATATTGGGTGGACGGAAAATGTGACAATACTAGGGGAGAATATATTACTTTATTAGTACTTGTTGTTTCTGAAAAAGGGTCAGTGTTAGCCTATTACCTCGTCTTTATTAAGTTTTTCCTCCTGCCTTTAAAAAGGATATTAATAATAATAGCATGCAGTTTTTTTCGTGTGTTTTGCGTTGACACGTCTTACTGTTTGAGATTCTGAAACAAGGGCAGATTTATTCAACTAGGGATCCAATATTAGTTGGGAATTTGTTGGGAAAAAATGCATTTCAAAGAATGTGATATCATGCAGATTATGTCCCCAAAAGCATGCAGATAGACAAAAAAGGTTATTTGACATCATAAGAGAAAGTGATTGTATCATGAGAAATAATACATATATAAATCTTTATCCTTTTCATCTCTCAAAGTTCATGTCACCTTATGTAAAAAAAAAAAAATTAATTAAATACTTTGTAAGTAAAGCTCACCAGGATAAACGATGATTCCTTTTTTCCTTTTATTTTATTTTGTTTCGTTTTATTTTGAAGTATTTGATTGTTGTTATCTTCAATCATTTTCCAGGGCTCCGTGGAAGCTTGAAGTTGGTCAATATATATTTATATATATATATATATATATATATATACACACACACTTTGTTGGGTTGGTTTTAACTCAAGATGGATGAGCACTCCAATATATATATGTATGCATTTTTCTATCAAATGCAAAGTAAGTAATTATTTTACTTAAATAAATGTTGCTGATGTCCGTGAAAACCATTGTTTTCTTGCACCCATTTTCTTGATATTTAGCGCGACTGAAAATGGAGAGAACTTTTCTATATCATGCAAATTGTGTCATAGCGAGGGCTCAAATCAAATTTTCATATTTCCAAAAGTGTGCTCTGCAGAAAGCTGTAAGCAAATTTGCAAGTAGATGAAAATACCGGTTGCAGTAATATATTACCCTCTTAATATTGTACTTGAGAAGATAAAGTTTAAAAAAAGATAGTGAAGAAAATAAAGGAAGATTTCAATTCTTCTACATTAAAGTTCTAGAGTACTACAAAGTATCAAAGAAAGCTGAAGATGTACTTCATATGAAGCTGACACAAGAGTGACTCTGATACCATTTGTAACAGACCAGCCCGCTAGTGGGGCCTAGGCTCTCACGGGTTTAAAATGCGTCACCAGGGTCTAGGCTTGTTAACTTATATATCCAGCATCCCTCTTGTGTTTTGCCTATGTGGGACTCTATCTAAAGTCTAGGGTGTTACATACACTCCCTCTTATGGACCCAGTGTCCTCGCTGAGGTTTTCCCCACCGCATGAGATTCGCCTAGACTCAGCACTGAGGTTTGCCTCGCCTAACCGGGATTTGCGTAAACTTAGTTGAACTCTGACCGACCATCAGCATGGCTGATACAAGAGTGACTCTGATACCATTTGTAGCAGACTAGCCCGCTAGTGATATTGTCCGCTCTTGGTCTAGGCCTTCACGGATTTAAAATACGTCACTAGGGTCTAAGGCTTGTTATCTTATACACCTAGCATCACTCTTCTATATTTCCGATGTGGGACTCTATCTAAAGGCTGGGGTGTTACAACATCATTATAGAATGGAAAAACAAAACAAGTTAAATAATACAATAAGAAAATTTTGAGTTTTTCATCTCTGATTTATCTTTAGGAGGAAACACACCAATAATTAAGAAGAGGTGTAGGGGATGCATATACACCAAAAGCTCTATATATATGGACCAAGAACTTTCTTACTTACAGATGTTATACAAATTCAAAAAAAAAAAGAAGAAGAAGAAGAAGAAGAGGAGGAGAGAACTAGAGTTTGAAAGGCATAGGGCAAAGGAGCTTAGAAGGGTGATGGAGGGGAATAGTAAGGTATGAGATCACTTAGATAGAAGCATGTTGGATGACGGAATGATGACGTCATGCTTAAATTCAAAATTTTAGTGCTAGTGTTGTATTGGTGTATTGCTAGTGAACTTACAGAGCGAGCTGTAAAGGTAGAAAAATAGATCAATCAAGAAATAGTGGTTCGATTTTTTCCTAAGCAAGGATGGAAGAGTGACGATTGGCCGGGGAGAGTCGTCTCAAATGCTGATACCATTTTATAAATAATCCAATAAAAAACGACAAGTAGAAGCCAGTGAAAGCATAACAGAATGAGCGCTTCAAGTTCTGTCACGACCCTAAGATCCCTCCAAAGGAGTCGTGATGGCACCTAGTCTCTAAACTAGGTAAGCCTAATATTAACTGATATAACCTTGACATTTACTAACTTCAAATTAAATAACTCTGAACAATCACAACTTCCCAAAACCGGTGGTACAAGTCATAAGCCTTTCTAAGAGTAGTTATACAAAAATAAATACAACATTGTTCCAGAACGAGAAGGAACCAATGGAATGTAAATACAAACGAAGGTGACTCCGGGGGCATGCGAACGCAGCAACAGGTTACCTTGAGTCTCCACCACGATGATCCACACAGCTGCTGTCGATCAATACCTGGATCTGTACACAAAAATATACAGAAGTGTAATATGAGCACACCACGGCGGTGTCCAGTAAGCATAGAGACTAACCTCGGTGGGGTAGTGACGAGGAACAGTCAAGACACCTACTGGTCAAACAGATTAAACAGGATGTGATAACCAATACCAAAATAGAGGTAACGAAGTAATATCAACATCAGGGATAAATCAACTACAAACAATCGAAATAATAAAAAGAAACTCGGATGGAAACGAAAGATAACCAAGTAAATCAACACTAACATAACTGGAACACAGAGAAGTAGAATAAACTCAAGTAAGGAAGACAGTATCAACTCAGTCAATCATATCATTTCTGGTGCACAACTCCAGCCATCTCAAAACTCGAAGTCTCATGTCATAACCTCAACTTCCAAACCTTTCGCACACCCGGCACCTCGTGCCCACATATTTCTGTCTCACTTTGCACAATAACCTTCTCATGTTACTCAGTATATAGGGTCCTTAACCAATGCAATTAAGAAGTTCAAAGAGTCTCATTTACATAACGTAAAGTAGCGTACAACTTCTAAACCAATTAGAAACTCAGCAAGAAAAGATGAAGTTATTTTTAGAAATCATTTGAATACATAAAGTACCATTTTCAATTAAAATACAACATCGAATGAATTATTACCGTTAACATGGGATTTAATAAATTACAACTTAGTAGAGATTCCTTTTTAAGTAAAATACAACCTCAGACGGTTTTAGAAAATTTAGTTGAGAAACTAATTGAATTAAAAAAATGTAACAATTATTGAAATTTGAAGTATTGAAATACATATATATAAATACGGCGAGTTATTGAAAACACTATGGGTTCCAACACAAAGGATCACAACAGTAAAGGAATCTAAACAGTTAAAACACTTGAATTGACAACAACAAATAAACACAGCAAAGAGAAAGTGCACGACATCACCCTTCGTACTTTAACTCTCAATCCTCACCGTGCAATAAATATAAATATAAATGTGCACGGCATCACCCTTCGTGCTTTATCTCTCTTCTTCACAATATGCATCAATATAAACGTAAATGTGCACGGCATCACCCTTCGTGCTTTATCACTCTTCCTCACCATATGAATAATATAAATGTGCACGGCATCACCCTTCATGCTTTATCTCTCTTCCTCACCATATGCATCAATATAAATGTAAATGTGCGCGGCATCACCCTTCGTGCTTTATCACTCTTTCCTCACCCAAACAGTAGAAACAACAACATTCCGGCAAGGGAATAAACGATAGAAACAAATACACCCGGCAAGGGAATCAACAATAGAAATAAATACATCCCGGCAAGGGAATCAACAATAAAAACAAATACATCCCGGCAAGGGAATCAGCTATAACCAATCTCGTTGCAACAGTTACCTTCACAAAATAAATCCCAACTTGAGTCAATACTCAACAATGGTCAAATACCAAGAAAATACCATAAATCTTGTCCAACATGAATAATCATCAATTTAAGCATAAATAATACATAATAAGAATGACAACAATCACAATGTAAGACCCACGGAAAAACCAAGAAGCACAATAACCTTAACAAAACAACAAGACATAATAAGCACGTGATAACTACACCGGCAACCACAACAATTTGGACATATAGCATATGTACACGGGGTCATAGAGGAATTCACAATTAAGAAATAACAAAATAATAAGGAGAACAATCACTTCAATTAAGGCAAATAAGGGGCAAGTAACAAGTAAGAGTCAGAGGAAAGCTAACAACATCGTGTGGAGCATATAGAGGTAAGTTAAGCAATTAGGAAACTCAATCATAATGGAATACTTCCCACATAATGAACATAAGGACCTAAGAATCCTAAAGGCATATTTTCCCACAAATAAGTCCGAGCACACACGCTTCACCTCGCGTGCACGGACTACAAAAAGCATAGAAGACTCAACTCCTAAGGGGAAGTCCCCCACACAAGGTTAGGCAAGATACTTACCTCAATCCGGCCAATTCAATACTCAATTTAGCTTTTTCCTTTACCAATTCATCAATGCCCGACTCAATCTAGCCAAAAATGACTTGAACACATCAACCAATGCAAGAGAAAACAATTTCAATTAACAAAACTATGATTCTTATACAATTTGCAAAAAAGTCAACTCCCGGGCCCGCACCTCGGAACCCGACAAAATTTACAAAAATCGAACACCCATTCTGCTACGAGTTCACCCATACAAAATTATCAAATTCCAATACCATTTGTTCATTAAAATAATCATTTTACATTTTTGAAAGATTTCACAATTTTCCCTAAATTTTCCTTTAGATTCTCATGAATTTGATGTTAAAACTAAGATATAATCACAAAATATAGTTGGAAATTGATTAGAGACACTTAACCAATGATTTGGTATGAAAATCTTCTCTCAAAATCGCCCACTCTCGGAGTTAGGGTTCAAAAATATGAAAAATGAGCCAAAAACTCGGAATACTCAGCTTTTAGCAGGCTGCAGATGTTGCATTTGCGACACTGGGTTCGCAAAGCCCGGAATTACCCTGCTAAGGTCGCATTTGCGACAAAATCTTCGCAAATGCGAAGGAGGGGCTTTCGCAAATGCGGCAGAGTCCTTCGCAAATGCGAACTCTGCCCAGCAGCTCAGACCTCGCAAACGCGATGGCTGCTTTGCAATTGCGGCTGTCGCATTTGCGACCAATGCATCGCAAATGCGATGACACCAGAACCAGAAATCAAAGACTAGGCAAAAATCATTCCGGAACTAATCCGGAACTCGCCCGAGCCCTCGGGACTCCAAACTAAACACGCACGCAAGCCTAAAAACATCATACGGACTTGCTCGTACGATCAAATCATCAAAATAACATCAAAAACTATGAATTTAACCTCAAAAGTCATGATTTTCTAACTTTTCAACCGGACGTTCAAATCACGTCAAATTAATTCCGATTCTCACCAAATTTCACAGATAGGACTTAAATATCATAACAAACTTGTACCGGACTCCGGAACAAAAATACGGGCCCGATACTAACGAGTTCAAACATTAATTCATTTCTTTATTTCCTTTAAAATCCAGCACAACAATTTTCTTCAAAAATTATTTTCTAAGGCTAGGGACCTCGGAATTCAATTATGGGCATACGCCCAAGTCCCATATTTTACCGCGGACCTCCCGGGATCGTCGGAATACAGATCCGGGTCCGTTTACCAAAAATGTTGACCAAAGTCAATTAAAAACTAAATTTTAACTCTAGAAATTACTATATTTTTCATATTTTCACGTAAAACCTTTCCGGTTTCATGCCCGGACTGCGCACGCAAGTTGATACACATAATATGAAGCTGCTCGTGACCTCAAACTGCTCAAAACGACCAGTCGGTTGTTACAAGTTCATCGAACATTTCCAATGAAGATTACTTGGAAATTTTTTCGTGGAATGTCAGTCACTGTTATGAGAAAAATACATTTAGAAAAGAGGCTATAGTAGCATATCTACGGATGCACAAACCTCACTTGGTAATACTGCAAGAGTTCGAAACGTATATCAAATGGAAAACTAGCACTAAACATGATAACTTGGTGTTACTATGGGACAAAGAACACATCAACTGTGATATATCTTTTAGATATCACAAAGAAAATGCCATAGGGATTGACAAATATATATCAGACAAATATTCAGCTGGTTAAATATCCATCCGTTAAGTTCAAATTTCATGGAGTTTATGGTGGTCTAACATATGGTCTAGATTTAGAACCATTAAATTGACACCACATCCTGAGTCACATAATAAGTTGTATGACACATCATGACTTATGATCGTGGAACGCTAATCTAACCCGCCCATCAGAGAGAAGCATCAGATCTCCAAATACAAAAGAGTAGATGAATAACCATCAATTTTACGGCCAGCCCCGGTATTTTAGATTTAGATTTCAGCCCCTTTACATATGGAGATACAAATCACCACAAAGATTATCCAAACTTGATAGGATAATCTGCAGTTCGAAATTTTACACTTCATTTGAACGTTAACACCAACGATTCTAGGAAGCGACATTTCAGACCATATGCCGATAAAATTGACGTTGGCATGCCCAGGTAAAGTTGTACAAGTGGAGAAGAAAAAATTGGTATCCAAATAGGCACTATGTGAGAATTAAGTCCAATTGCAGTTGTGTTGGTTTTGTGAAACTACGAGATTGGCAGTTCTCTTCTCTTCACCCCCCTCCCCCTCCCCCTTTATCTTTTCTGGGCCATCAAAAATGGACTTCTACTAATACTTTCAATCTCAAATGCAGAATAAGTGCATAAAGTACTTAATTTTGTCGAATGCTGCTAATATCTTTTCAGTATATGTCATTTTGTTACTTCTCGTTCATTCACTTCTTTGATTTAGTTAATGTTCCTTGATACTTTATTAGTTTTAAATGCTTTAATCATGTCTTGTATACGAAGACTAAATATTTCTCCATGCAAGTATGTTTGTATTTGTGTTAATGTGCATCTCTAATTTAAAATAGCAATCTGTAATTACTAGATCACTTTGTTCAAATGACCTTTTGATTGAAATATGATCCTATTTTCTGTAAATTGGACTTCAGTGTTGTTGGCATTACCTACTTACCATTAAATACTTGTGCTCTGTAGAATTCACAAGTGGTCAAAATGTTAGAAGCCATATATAAACAAGCCAGTTCATATGTTCGTTATTGAGAAAACTACCCTCTATAGCCCCCTCAAAATTTTAATAGCCCATATTTTTACCCACTTAGATAAAATAGACTTTCGGCCCAATTTATTTGTAACTTGTAGCCATTATCTATTTCCAATGCATTTATCTTCCCAAGACAACATTTAATCCTAGCCTTTTTATCTTTCTTTCTTTCTATCCAATGCATGCCTTTTTATCTTTCTTTCCTTCTATCCAATGCATAGATTTTCTTTCCCATTACCATTTTCATTCCTATCCTCTTTCTTTCTCTGTGTCTTCTTCGTCTTCCTTTTATCTTTTTTTGGTTATTTGTTTTTATTTTCATTCCCTTCTCTATCTCCCATTTCAGATCTATATTTTTTTTTCTTTATTTTTTTTTTACTTCTTCTTCTTCTAATAATAATAATATTATTTTTTGAGTGAAGAATTTTTACTGTGAGTATCGATGGTGGGTCTGGATTTAATGGGGTAGTTGGATTATACTTATATGTAACTTTATATAAATATTATATAGTTATACAATGTATTAAATATTTTATATACATATTGTATAAATTTTGTATATAAGTGTATCTTGTATTTTTCAGTGTATATATAAAAATTATATATAAATTGTTATAAAATGTATAAAAATTGTATATATACTATTACATTGTATAAATTTTGTATATAAAGTGTATCCTCTATATTTTAGTGTATCCCTAATGTATCATTAGTGTATATATAGTGACAGTCTGTTTTGTATATATTTTGTATAGTAACAATTATAAAATGTGTAAAAATTGTACATATACTATTACATTGTATAAATTTTGTATATAAAGTGTATCCTCTATATTTTATTGTATCCCTAATGTATCATTAGTGTATATTCATCGTGTAGTGACAGTGTGTTTTGTATATATTTTGTGTAGTGACAATTTATTGTATATATTTTATATAGTGATAGTATATTGTATATAAATTGTATAGTGACAATCTATTTTGTATATTTTTTGTATAGTGACAGTATATTTTATATATTTTTTGTATCCCGGTCACTTTTATCTATCCAACGTGTATAGTTGTTGTATGATGTATAAAACACTGAATCTGCATTACTATTAGTTGAAGATTGAGTTGCACAATCATGGCTACTGAAATTTCTCAGTCTTAGTCCCTTTTTTTGTTAATATTCATATTATACAAAGCGGTGTGTAATTCATGAGTTATCCAACTAGATACTGTACTTCTGTATTTTCCTTTTTCTTGTGGATCAAATGCTACTTTATACCATGGCGCATTAGTATAACTGGCGCCATGTGATCAAAAAGTTACAATGTGAAAATAGATTCTTGCGAAAATGCAAGGTAAAAATGGTGCATATAATTGACCCAAAAGAAGAAGGTGAGGAGAAGGATGGCGAGTAAGAAAATTGGGAATGCAGTTGAAATATTTTTGGATGAAAAAACATAGTAAATTGGAAGATAAAGAAAAAAAGAGAGAGAGAAAAAGATTGAATCTATGCTGGATGAAAAACAGAGTAAATATCAGGATAGAGAGAAAAGAGAAAAAAAATTAAACCAATACTGCCAATTGAATCTCCACGTTTGCCAACAGAGTTCAAGAAGAAGATTGACAATATGGATGTTCAAACTTTATGAAGTGAAACGGCAATTCAGAAAGTTCTCAAGTGAGAAATAAAGATTTCTTGACACCACAACAGAAAATGGACTTTACTTTGGATTTTCAGTAATTTGCGGTGAGGGACCGGAGGAGCAGAAAAAAAAAGCCTTTATTATTGTTTTAGGCTATAGCTTGTATATGGTCATTTTGTGGCTACCGATTGATATAAGTTCTGACCGAGTGGCTACAAATGAATTTTGCTCTATGTTATTCCACTCTACTATACCCAAGCCCGTGTTTGAAGAAGTCATCGTTAGGTTTGGACCAAGCTTATAATTAAGACAATTATTCATTCAAATTTACAATACACTCCTTTTATTAATAATATAAATAACTAAATAAAGCTTATTTCAAGGACTTCCCCGTATAAAATGAAGAGTTTATGTTTTGCCCTCTAATTATGTCAGAGGTTGTTACATATCATGTTAAGTTGACCTCTAACACAAATCATAATTACTTTGATATTGTTCGCTCAAAAGATGTTACACATCTTACGAGTACAACAATATAAATAAATCCCGGGATAATCATAGCAAATCGTAATAATCCGTTGGACCAATTGAAAGACATGAAAATAAGAACTCACGATTAGGGGGAGAAGCATCAGAAACCTTTATTGATAATATTTGTTTGGTCTGCCTCTCCATGGAGAGGTTCAGAGCCTTACAATGGTGTTTTCTCTTCCCATAAGAGGGGTATCTTTTCTCGTTTCTCTCTCCTCTCACTAGTGGTCGAGAAGCAGCCCCCTTTTCTGGGGTTTCCTCTCTTGGTATTTATAGTTGTGAGCTTCGTGAGCTGGCGATAAGTGGCCGTAACCACGTTGAGATCTCGCCTTTTGTATCGGCGCGTAGGCCAGGGCCTTGTCGACCGAGCTAGAGGCGGGTTGAACGTTGTCAATCCTGAGTGTTCGTGCCGTTAATTAATCATGAATTAACTTAAAACGGGATTANATTAATTCAAAATTTAAAATTAAAAAAAAATTAGTTAGAAAAGTAGTTTAGTTTGTCTTAACAATACCACTTGGCTTTTTGTGGTTATGACACTTGTCTTAATGTAGTGCTTTTGCTTCGCATATTCTATATAGATAGATTATTTTGAGAACAAACAAATTATTTGTTCAAAAACAAAAGCTAACAATAATAGCATTTTTTATATCCTTTTAAATAAATTTACATAGTTACAAACTACATAAAATTACGACAAATCATAAATTTTTATATTAAAAATATTTAGAAATGTTTAAGAGAATATAGTCAAAGAAAATAAAGTGTTTGGTACTGGTATTCTTTTTAAAATAGGATTATAAAATTTTTTTCTCTTAGAATTAAAATGTTTTTAATATTACAATGGGACGAAGGAAGGGAAGAGGGACAGTGAGGAATAAAATAACACTTGTAGGCATTTTTTATATAAACTAGTCTCAGGTTACGCGTGTTGTGTATGTCGTTTATGTAAGTGGGTTAAACTTTATAAAAGCCATATAAATATTAAAATAATGTAAAAATTATTTTAAAAATAGTATTTGAATTATATATTAAAAATTAAATGTAAGATCATAAAAATTAATGAATGTCGATCCTATTTAGCTAACTCAATAAAGAAAAAAGTTCTACCCAAAGAACTCCTCAAGAGCCCAAATTTTAATTCTGCTTAAAATAAATTATTAATTATGATTTTGATTTTATCCAGCATGAAATGTGCTTACAAAAAATAAATAAAAAAAATCGATCAACTTTTTTTTTTTTTTTTTAAATTGAGGTTCTTTCTCTAGCAATTAAGTTTCAACTTCGTTGCTACTCCCTTGACACCACAGCGAAATAGTTCGTCTCAATGCCCCAGTGGAAAGTAAGAGGAATTTATTAAAAATTGAGGTTCTCTCTCTAAATTCTCCTGGCGTACGATAGGGTGAACTAACGTGCGCACTATCGGAAAATGCCGAGAGGGCGGCCGAGGAAAACGAATAATCAAGCGATAGATGTGGAATTGATAATTGAAGCAGTGAAAAAAGGCTTAAGCCTTACTAATGAAGTACTATGTTCGCTCAAAAAATGTTACACATCTTACGAGTACAAAACAATATAAATAAATCCCGGGATAATCATAACAAATCGTAATAATCCGTTGGACCAATTGAAAGACATGAAAATAAGAACTCACGATTAGGGGGAGAAGCATTAGAAACCTTTATTGATAATATTTGTTTGATCTGCCTCTCCATGGAGAGGTTCAGAGCCTTACAATGGTGTTTTCTCTTCCCATAAGAGGGGTATCTTTTCTCGTTTCTCTCTCCTCTCACTAGTGGTCGAGAAGCAGCCCCCCTTTTCGGGGGTTTCCTCTCTTGGTATTTATAGCTGTGAGCTTCGTGAGCTGGCGATAAGTGGTCGTAACCACGTTGAGATCTCGCCTTTTGTATTGGCGCGTAGGCCAGGGCCTTGTCGACCGAGCTAGAGGCGGGTTGAACGTTGTCAATCCTGAGTGTTTGTGCCGTTAATTAATCATGAATTAACTTAAAACGGGATTAGCCTCGTTAATTATCGTGGGATCAGATTTTGACCCATACAGTTAGTCCCTCCGCTTATTGAGGTCGTGTTTCGGTCGAGCTCGATGAGCGGACTTCATCGATTGTGATTTGTAAACAACTAGAATAAGGGAGTCGAATTATTGGCGGCGGTGGCCTTAACCGTTTACACGTTGGAGATAGTTGTAGCCTTTCATATATTGGAGTTGGCCGTAGCCTTTCACATATTGGAGATGGCCGTGGGGAATGAATATGCGCTGGGTACGTATTTGGTCGTCCAAAATTTTAACGGCGTACGACACTTTCTTTCAGTGTTTGCAGGTCGTAGCGACTGTTCTGACGGCGGTATGCTGGCGGATGGCTGAGAAGCCGCTTTATGGAGCTCGTCATAATGACGCTTGCTACGACAGAACCGAACCGTTTTATGGTTGGTCGTGCAGTTAATGATGGCTATTGGGTTTTGCAAAAGCCATTTATGTTGCCTATAAAGGTGAGATGAGGCATTCATTTCTCATATCTTCATTGTTCATTTGAGAGAGATTCTGAGGAAACTTTGTCTTCTCGCTAATTCATCTTTTCTTTTCTTTCCTTCGATTGTGATAACATTTGTTTTCAGTAGATTACCAATGACTGGCAGTTCTTCCCATGGTGTTCTTCCGGTAGATTTTCCGGCAGCTGACGGACCATCTCCGGTGATGGGAGGTGTGGAACAGACGAAGTCCGGCGAAATTCCGTCGGTTGACGAGGTGGTTCCTCGGCCCGGAGGTCCGGCGATTGATTTCACCGTCGACGGTGGAGAGGAACCGGTGGATGAAGCCCCTTTGATGGGGGAAATTGGGATGGCCCGATTGCGGGAACAGGGCGTCATTCCTACCCATGCGGACATCGTTCTTGCTAGAAGCGAGGAGAGGGTCCACACCGACCGTAGGGGATACTGCGTCTTTTACGCCTATCCTTTCAGGTTGGGGTTCAAGATCCCGCTCCCAATGCTGGTGGTGGATTTTTGCCGTTATTACGGGGTGTGCCCAGGTCAGCTTGCTCCTTCCCTCTACAAACTTTTGGCAATGTTTATCAAGTACGCGGAATTGGCCCGTAGGGAGGTTACGCTGCAGCATGTGCTGAGTCTCTACGCTCCTCAGAGAGTCCGTGGTACCATGATTCAGGCGTGCCCACGTGGGTCGTAGGGCCTGGTCATGAGATTGGATGACGAGGTCGAGCCCCGCCCTTTCGAGCACTTCTTTTATATCAGGACCAAGCACCTGGTGGCGGATGCTACTGGGTTCCCAGAGGCTTGGAACCATGCACGTAAGTTTTTTTTTTTTAACTCGGTTGAATCCTCTTTTCTTTTCTCCTTTATGATTTGCGCTTATGAGCGTTAACTCTCGCCCTTTTTTTTTGTAGCCGACAGGTCGCCGCCGCCCCCATTGTCTTGGATACGTGAATGGGTCGATGCCGTGGCAGGTAAAAAATCGATCTTTCCTTCTGTTCTGCTTTGTTTCAGCTTTATTTACTAACCTTGTTTTTTGTGATTAGGGAGGGCACGCCGCGTCAAGGCCCCTCAGTTGGCCTTCCGCCGGCCTGGTGCAGTCGCTCGGCTTACTGCAGCGCCGGTGTCGCGCTCAATACCGAGGGCGGCCTCAGTTGAATCTTCAGCGGTTTCTTCTCCGTCACGGACCCGGCTTCGGGATGAGGAGCCTTCGGGAGTTGTGCGCCCTAGAGCGGGATCATCGTCAGAGGGGGAGGAGGAGAGGCCGTCGATGAGGTGTAGGGTCGCATTCGCGCCGGCTCCTCCTTTGGTGATTAATTTGGATTCTCCACCGGCAGACGTTGGAGATGAGTGCTGCCTGCGGCGCCTTGCCCTGAGGGTCGAGGAACAGGGACAATGGGGTTTGGCCCCGGTGGCTCTTAAGGCTTGTGATGATACCGTCGCTTCGACGGCTCAAATTGGTGGTTTCCAGTCGTTGAGATTGGAGCAGTTTCCTCAGCGGCTGCCTCTAAGTGGGTGAGGATGAGTCCGAATCCGACTTGGATTCCGACGACGTCTCTGTATGTTCAGGAAAGGCTCCTACCAAACTCAGCGTGGCGGCAGGGAGAGGGTGCGATCTCGCCTTATCGAAGTTCCCACGGAATTTGAACCTATTGGCTCCTAACGGGGGAAATTTGGTGCTGCAGTTCGAGCCGCTTATGCTCGGAGGCGGAGAATGCATCGCTAGAGGGGCGTTACGGATGTCGGGCTGATGAATGAAGTAGCCGTGATGGGCTTGAGGGTATGTTACCGTTGCGGTTGGATCGTTTCTTCTTTGCCTCAAGTTTTGTTCTTTTAATCTTGATCGCTGTCTTTGCTTTGCAGTCTTCATCTGTTGGAGGTGGAGAGCATCCGTCGAGCCAAAGTCCGCTCGGGGATATATTTTGCGGGCGCTGGAGAAGTATCGCCGCTACGATGAATCAGTGCCGAGAATTGCAAGAGCGCTTGAGGGATGATCCTCGTAGCCGGGCCTTGGTCGAAGAGCTGGCGAGGCGGGATGAGCAGCTTCGCCGAAAGGATGAGGAGCTCGAAGGCGGGTAAAGAGGGCTGTAGCTGAGGGCGAGCTCCGGGGCCAAGGAGAAGGCAGGCGGAAGTCACTGCTGCATGGAGCGGGAGTGACCGCGCTTGGAGGATGAAAGTCGCGTTGTTGAAGCTTCAAGTGAGGACGCCTCGGCGAGCGGCCGAGGTGTTGAGGAAGTATCCGCGTGCAATGAATCCCAGCGGATGTTGGAAAGGGATGCCGCGGCCCTTAGAGAATCAAGTCTCGAGGAGCGGATTTGTGTCTTCGAGCAGGACGCCCAGGTCATGGCGGACCGAATCACGGCCTTGGAAGAAGAGAATCAGCGGCTACGGGATCAAGCCGCTTCTTCCAGCCAGGCTCGAGAACTTTGGGTCTTTGCCGAAGGCCCAACGTGATGTATATAAGAGCTTGTGGAGGCTGGCGTCGTATGACCAAAAGCTGCTTTCGAGGGGGCGCGTCAGAAGGCTCGTGGGGCCCGTGCTGACTGTGGTTTTGATGAGGCGACGCCCGAGGCTGACGCTGGTGCAGACGGGGCTGCGGACGGCACCGAGTAAAAAGATGATGATGCATTTTTTCTCGTCTTGTTCGCCGTTGGCGTTTAG
>NW_017670569.1:495683-505845 GCF_001879085.1 Nicotiana attenuata | reverse complement strand
GGGAAACTTGGTGCTGCTGCAGTTCGAGCCGCTTATGCTCGGAGGCGAGAATGCATCGCTGAGGGCGTTACGGATGTCGGGCTGATGAATGAAGTAGCCGTGATGGGCTTGAGGGTATGTTACCGTTGCGGTTGGATCGTTTCTTCTTTGCCTCAAGTTTGTTCTTTTAATCTTGATCGCTGTCTTTGCTTTGCAGTCTTATCTGTTGGATGTGGAGAGCATCCGTCGAGCCAAAGTCCGCTCGGGGATATATTTTGCGGGCGCTGAGAGAAGTATCGCCGCTACGATCAGTGCCGAGAATTGCAAGACGCTTGAGGGGAGATCCTCGTTAGCCGGGCCTTGGTCGAAGAGCTGGGCGAGCGGATGAGCAGCTTCGCCGAAAGGATGAGGAAGCTCGAGGCGGGAAAGAGGGCTGTAGCTGAGGGCGAGCTCCGGGCCAGAGAGAAGCGGCGGAAGTCACTGCTGCATGGAGCGGGAAGTGACCCGCGCATGGAGGATGAAGTCGCGTTGTTGAAGCTTCAAGTGAGGGACGCCTCGCGAGGGCCGAGGTGTTGAGAGGAAGTATCCGCGTGCAATGAATCCCAGCGGATGTTGGAAAGGGATGCGCGGCCCTTAGAGAAGCAAAGTCTCGAGGAGCGGATTGGTGTCTTCGAGCAGGACGCCCAGGTCATGGCGGACCGAATCACGGCCTTGGAAGAAGAGAATCAGCCGGCTACGGGATCAAGCCGCTTCTTCCAGCCAGGCTCGAGAAACTTGGGTCTTTGCCGAAGGCCCAACGTGATGTATATAAGAGCTTGTGGGAGGCTGGCTGTCGTGACCTAAAAGCTGCTTTCGAGGGGGCGCGTCAGAAGGCTCGTGGGGCCCGTGCTGACTGTGGTTTTGATGAGGGCGACGCCCGAGGGGCTGACGCTGGTGCAGACAGGTGGCGCGGACGGCACCGAGTAAAAAAGATGATGATGCATTTTTCTCGTTGTTCGCCGTTGGACGTTTAGGTGTTCTTTGTTAGTCTTTTTATTTCTTGTACTTGATCGGCCTTGGAACGGGTTAGTAAGCGGATGACCCGCAATTTGACTTATTGTAAATATATAAGTTTTCTGATCTATTGCCTGTTTGTGCTTGTTGTGGTCACTGTTTTCTTTTCGTTTCTTTAGAGTTTTTTGTTGGCTTTTGTTTGAAACGTGGGGCGGGGGGGCAGGGTTGGCGGCCCTAGTCGAATTCAAACCGATGACCTTGTTGTGATAGACTCGACGGCCTTAGACCAACAAAGGACAAACTTCGGCACCTCGGCGGCTTCGTTTATCCGCCGTAGTCAAATCTAGGTCGGACTGTTGGCGACGATGGCCTTAGCCACTGATAATAACTTGACGGCCTTAGCCATTGTAGTGACTTCGAACTGTCGTCAAGGTCGTAATTCACCTTAGCGAATCCTAGAGTCGATCCTAGTTGCGACGGTATGGGCCTTAGGCCATTGAATATAATTGGATTGGCCTTTACTTTTTCAACTCGGTGGGGTGGTCTTGGCCGTATTTGGGCGATGCGGTTGTTATAGCCTTAGTCCCAAGTTCGTACGCGATCGAACCAAACCGGTCAGTGACAGTAAAAAACGCGCCTCGTAGTTGGACCAGGGCCGAACTATTACGCGGCCTGAGTCTTAATTCGAGTTGGGAGGAACTTACTTGAATGGCGAGGTGCCTACCCTGCGCCTCGATTTGTTGGAGTCGGGCTTTGCTTTCACGGAATGAAGGCGTTTGGCCTGAGTTTCGGTTCAACTGTGGTTGAACTTTGCTTAAAGTTGAGGACGAAAGGGCGATCCATTCCTGGTAGTTCGAGCGAGGTCGAGCTCGTTGGATTTAATGGCGAGGCAACCTAGCCTGAGTCTTGGTTCAACCGTAGTTGAATTTGCTAATGAAGGCGCATAGCTGTCTTGGTTTCAAACCGTAGTTTGAACTTTGGGCAAAGGCACATAGCCTGAGTCCCGGTTCACCCGTTAGTGGAATTTGTTAATGAAGGCGCATAGCCTGTCTTGGTCTTCAAACCGTAGTGAACTGTTTGGCGACAGGCGCATAGCCTGACGTTGGTTCAACCGTAGTAAACTTTTTGGCGAAGGCACATAGCCTAGTCCCGTTGCAACCGTGGTTGAATGGCTAATGGAGGTGCATAGCTTGTCTTGGTTTCAACCATAGTGAACTTTTGCGTAAGCGCAGAAGCCTGACTGGTTCAACCGTAGTTGAACTTTTTGGCGAAGGCAACATAGCCTGAGTCCCGGTTCAACCGTGGTTGAATTTGCTAATGGAGGCGCATAGCTTGTCTTGTTTCAAACCGTAGTTACTTTTTGGCGAAGGCACATAGCCTGAGTCCCGTTCAACCGTAGTCGAACTGCTAATAAAGGCGCATGGCCTGTCTTGGTTCAACCGTAGTTGAATTTGTTGGCGAAGCGCATAGCCTGACTTGGTTCAACCGTAGTTGAAACTTTTTGGCGAAGGCGCATAGCCTGACTTGGTTCAACCGTATTGAACTTTTTGGCGAAGGCACATAGCCTGAGTCCCGGTTCAACCGTAGATTTGAATTTGCTAATGGAGGCGCATAGCTTGTCTCTGGTTCAACCGTAGTTGAACTTTTTGGCGAAGGCACATAGCCTGAGTCCCGGTTCAACCGTAGTCGAACTTGCTAATGAAGGCGCATGGCCTGTGTTGGTTCAACCGTAGTTGAATTTGTTGGCGAATGCGTATAGCCTGACTTGGTTCAACCGTAGTTGAACTTTTTGGCGAAGGCGCATAGCCTGACTTGGTTCAACCGCAGTTGAACTTTTGGCGAAGGCACATAGCCTGAGTCCCGGTTCAACCGTAGTTGAATTTGTTAATGAAGGCGCATAGCCTGTCTTGGTTCAACCGTAGTTGAACTTTTTGGCGAAGGCGCATAGCCTGACTGTTCAACCGTAGTTGATCTTTTTGGCGAAGGCACATAGCCTGAGTCCCGTTAACCGTAGTTGAATTGCTAATGGAGGCCTAGCCTTCTTGGTTTCAACCGTAGTGAACTTTTGGTGAAGCGCATAGCCTGAGTCCGTTTCAACCGTAGTTGAATTTGCTAAGGAGGCGCATAGCCTGTCTTGGTTCAACCGTAGTGGACTTTTTTTGTGAAGGCGCATAGCCTGTCGTGATTCACCGTAGTTGAATTTTTTTGCGAAGGCACATAGCCTGAGTCCCGGTTCAACCGTTGTTGAATTTTTGTCGGTTCTTGATGATGAAGGCAGAGAGCCCGAATCTCATATGGTGGTGTATTTGAGTTGATGAGTATTGGAACTCGTTTTGGATTCGATACTTTGAGCGGCTTATCCATTGTCTTCCCAACAGGGTATATAGGCTGTCTTGAGGCGAATCTCGGCTCGAGATATCTCCGTGCCGGTTTCCGACCGGAGCTCGCATGCCTTACAGAGACCTCCCCTCAGGAGAGGAGGGGACTGCTTCTTCTTGCTTGCACTATCTGAGGTTGGAGAGAGAGTGAGGACTTAGATCTTGATTTGGGATCTTCGAGCTCCTTTTCGAGTTTGGCGCTTCTTTTCTTTTGGTCCAGGGAAGAACTACGCGATTTTGCTATGAAATCCCCACAGACGGTGCCAAATTGTTCGCTCAAAAGATGTTACACATCTTACGAGTACAAAACAATATAAATAAATCCCGGGATAATCATAGCAAATCGTAATAATCCGTTGGACCAATTGAAAGACATGAAAATAAGAACTCACGATTAGGGGGAGAAGCATTAGAAACCTTTATTGATAATATTTTTTTGGTCTGCCTCTCCATGGAGAGGTTCAGAGCCTTACAATGGTGTTTTCTCTTCCCATAAGAGGGGTATCTTTTCTCGTTTCTCTCTCCTCTCACTAGTGGTCGAGAAGCAGCCTCCTTTTCTGGGGTTTCCTCTCTTGGTATTTATAGCTGTGAGCTTCGTGAGCTGGCGATAAGTGGCCGTAACCACGTTGAGATCTCGCCTTTTGTATCGGCGCGTAGGCTAGGGCCTTGTCGACCGAGCTAGAGGCGGGTTGAACGTTGTCAATCCTGAGTGTTCGTGCCGTTAATTAATCATGAATTAATTTAAAACGGGATTAGCCTCGTTAATTATCGTGGGATCAGATTTTGACCCATACAGATATGATAACTTGTAAAATTGTTCTAAGTATAATTAAAAAAATTACAACGTCTTATATGTATAACTTAAGCAACTCTAAAATGCAAGGAAATTTGGCACTCTATGACAAACATATGGCATGAAATATCCCAACTTATAATTATTGGCGTGTTTTAACCCAATTCGATTATTTTAGTAAAACAATTAGCCATGTTCAAAATAGTTCATCTTCTTCCTCACCATTCCTTTACCACGTAATAGTACCACGGCGTCAATGCCATTTTTAACACGACCGCCACCTTCATTCACTAAAACACCATCAGAAATTCATTGGATTCACCGAATTCGGAGAAGGTTTTGAAACCCACAACTATATTGATCAAGCTTGAAGCATTAAGATCTTATAATTTAAAGTTTATGTTCAAATTCTTTATTGATAACACTTAGATTTCGAATTGATGTTTCAGGTGAGTCTTTCATGGTGAGATTAAATTTTATGATTATGTAAATTATTATTAGCAGTTTAAGATGCTTTGTCTCGCCCTGTCCGTCCAAGGTATGGGTAAGGTTGCGTATATCTCACCCTCCCCATACTTCAATTATGAGAATATATTGGATCGTTGTTGTTGTTGTAGTGTAAGATGCTTCGTCTATTAAATTTTAATGAACTAGAAGCAAGGGGACGGGATATCCAAGGTCTCATAAAAACTCCACGAAAACCCCAAGATCTCTTGTATATTCGTCGATTTTGGAGAATTTGTCTATCTGTACCAATTTGATTAAGCTACAGATGCTAAGCCTAATTTTTGGCTAAAACATTGTTAATAATGGTATATGTGCGTCAATCATCAATCAAGTGGAATTGTCATGTCCCAAACTATCCCTAGACGTGACTTACACGCGGCACAATATATCATCCGTCAGACGAATCAGATTTTCATACATTAGCCATTAATTCACATTATTTAATAATTTAAATAAGTGTCAAAACAAACCGATAATTAATTATGAATAATTAATATCTCGAAATACATATTAAAACTCTTGCCCAATTCTCACATTGGACCATAAAGCATCTAAAGAATTACATAAAGACTAAGAGTTATGTGCACACATACCAATTGAGATAAATATAAATAAATAAAGACTCTATCGGTGGATCATCTCAACAATTGGATCAATTCTAGGTTCGTCGTCAACTGCTAGCGTTATCGTCATCAATAGAATTTTCATGAACATGCAAGTAAGGAGTGAGTTATACGTAAATATAATTAGTAAGATCCTTGTTCTATCATTTTAAATATTTCTGGAGCAAGTGCTAAAAAATACAAACACGGAATGAGCACAAATATAATATACACAATAATTATATCACCATATAATACTCAATAAGTTCCAAACAAATATTCAACAACAACACTATATATCGCAACATAATCTATACTAAGGACTTGTCATAGGCGGCAGTGAAGGAAATCAACCAAACACCCCGACGAGCCCACGACAGCATATACAATGCTCCAAATCTACCATGACAACATACATAATGTCTCAAATATATTACGGCATCTAAAGAATAATTTCTAACGGCTCAACATCATGACACGAAGTCACGCCACACCACACCACACCACAAATCATGTAGTAAGTGATTTTATATTCTTAACAAATTAATACACTGTATAGGGCAAAATATGCTATGCTAAGTGGCCGATTAAGAGAGTGACACGTGGAGCCTAATGCGGGGGACAGTTAAAACCGAAGGCAACTGTCCCGTTTATCATCGGAAAATATGACACTCGTAGAGATGCAATAAATACCCTCCTCCCGGTAGCATTTAATGGAGAATATTCCACAACCCGTTACAGAGAATTTGTCATTTATGCTCATCGTTAAACCTTCCTTAATGGCCCTCATAATTGACATTAAATAAGGGCATGATCCTAGGACCTTGTTCCCTAGGTGCAGCTATAAATAGTGAGCTTTATTATCATTGTAAAGGACACGACTTTTCTGGAAAGCTTATGCTATAATCGTTTCAAAGCTTTATACAATCAATCTAGTATGTGTATTTTTCAAAAACTGCTGCAAAGGGTTAGGATCAACTTTAGAAACAAACTTACTAGAGACCTCAAAGTCCGTTTCCCCCTTGACCACAGGGAAGCCCGTGCACTAAGCTCACGCTATGTGCAGAATCCGGGGAATTAAGTGCCAGACCATAAGGGTCTATTGTACGCAGCTTACCCTCTATTTTTTCAAGAGTCTGTTTTCATGGCTCGAATATGTGACCTCCTCATGGCAACAACTTTACCAGCTATGCCAAGGCTCCTCGTGACCTCAAAGTCCGTTTCCCTCCTGACCAAAAAAAACACCAAATAAAGAAATTTACAATAGGGGCGAATTGGCCCGCAAAGTTTAGCTAATTAAATTGGTTGTGTAAGTGGTTTCCCACGTGGAAGACCTAGGTGGATTGATCACCATCCGTCTCCTCAGTCAGAGTTCGTTTTGTCGAGCTTGCTTAATGCGGTTTACATCTTTTGTGTGTTTTGCGATGTGATGACCCAAAAGGTCGTCTCTTGTTTTAGAAGTCAAATCTGTGTTCTGAGGCCCTAAAAACATCCTTTTGTTTCACCTAGATTTACGTGCGCGGTCCGGGCGCGTTTCCGGAAAGCTTTTATATGAAATTTAAGAAAAAGATTGATTTTGACCTTTAAAATTGATTAAAGTTGACTTCGGTCAACATTTTGGGTAAACGGACCCGGACCCGTATTCCGATGGTCCCGGAGGGTCCGTAGAAAAATATGGGACTTAGGCGTATGCCCGGAATCAAATTCCGAGGTCCCTAGCCCGAGAAAAATAATTTTTAAAGAAAATTGTTTGCTGGAAAATATAAGGACTTGTGGAATGAAATGGTGTGTAATGTGGATAGTATCGGGCCCGTATTTTAGTTTCGGAGCCCGGTACAGGTTTACAATAATATTTAAGTCGAATCTGTGAAATTTGGTAAGGATCGGACCCTAAGTTGAGAAAATAAAGTTTTTGAACTATCTTATGAATTTCGTGAATTTGAGGTTAAATTCATAGTTGTTGATATTATTTTGATGATTTGATCGCACGAGCAAGTCCGTATGATATTTTTAGACTTGCGTGCATGTTTGGTTTGGAGCCCCGAGGGCTTGGGTGAGTTTTGGATAGGCCACGGAGTGAGTTTGGACTTAGAAAATTTCTGTTGCAGCTGGTATTTTTGTTGCAGGCTCTGATCTCGCAATTGCGAGGTCAGGCTTCGCAATTGCGAGCCTCTCAGGCTTGGAAATTGCGAGGGCTTGATCGCATTTGCGAAGAAAGCCCAGGCCTGCTTGTTCGCATTTGCGAACTTCCCTTCGCAATTGCGAAGTCAACAGGGAGGGGCCAGTCATCGCAATTGCGACAAAATGCTCGCAATTGCGAGAGGATCAAACATGCAGCAAGTTCGCAATTGTGAAGCCTGTCTCGCATTTGTGAGCTTCGCAATTACGAAGCTCCTGTCGCAATTGCGACATCTGCACCTGAACAAAATATCATTTGGACGGGATTTCAACTTCATTCTTCAAAATTTTGAACCCTAAGCATCCCTAGGCGATTTTTCAAAGACTCAAACTTCTCCAAATCATAGGTAAGTGATTTCTGACTCATCTTCTTCAATCTAATTCATCTTTTTACATGATTTCACCTCAAAATCTAGGGTTTTTCATGGAAAATTGGGTATTCTTGGGTAGAAATTAGGATTTTCAAATTTTGGGGATTTGGACCTCAAATTGAGGTCGGATATTAAAATCAATTGCATATTTGAGTTCGTGGGTGAATGGGTAATCAGGTTTCGGTTCGAACTTCGAGTTTTAACCAAGCGGGCCCGGGGTCGGTCTTTGATTTTTTGGGGAAAACATTGGAAAATCTTTATTCATGCATTGGAATTGGTTTATTTAGCATTTATTGATGTTATTAAATTCATTGTGGCTAGATACGAGTGAATTGGTGGTGGAATCGAGAGGTAAAGCGGTGGTTGAGTGTTGAATTACCCGTTGGCTTGAGGTAAGTGTTTGGTCTAACCTTGACTCGAGGGACTAGGGATCCCCTTCTTATTTGTTGTGTGAAATATCATGTGTGTGACGTATAGGTATGGTGACGAGTACCTATGCGTCACCAAATTACTTGTTTAGCCCATTTCCTTTCCCCGTCTCCTAATACACTATTCTTTGTCTTAATTACTTCTTGCTCATAATTGTTTCCATGTCTTAATTGCTTCTTGCTCATGACTGTTTCCATGTCTTAGTTACTTCTTGCTCATAATTATTTCCATGTCTTAATTGCTTCTTGCTCATGACTGTTTCCATGTCTTAGTTACTTCTTGTTCATAATTGTTTCCATGCCTTAATTGCTACTTGCTCATAAATGTTTCCATGTTTAATTGCTTCATGTTAACTATTGATGTTCCCGTTGGAGTATTATTGGTCTCGTAGCTTCATTTTATTACACCGTTGGCTTATATTGATTTATTGGTGCCTTATGGTGCACCTTGGTTGGTCTCGCTGAGTAGTTTCCATTGGTGAAGTTTCATAATCGTAGTGATATTCCATTGTGTGGATTGAGGTATAAGTAATGTGGGAAATATGAGTTGGCTTATGAAACTCTTGTCTTTATTCTTTGTGTTTGGTGCTGATATATATATTGGGATCGGGTTGCACGCCGTAATAGGAGGAATAAAGGTGAATTGTGATTGTCTGGTGGGATCGGGTTGCACACAACAAGGAGTAATAAGGGTGGACATGTGGGATCGGGTTGCGCGCCGCAACAGGAGGAATAAGGGTGAAATGTGCTGAGGAGTAATAAGGGTGGACATGTGAGATCGGGTTGCACGCCGCAACAAGAAGGAATAAGGGTAAATATTGATACTGTTGTTGTTTATATGTTGGGATCGGGATGCGCGCCGTATCAGTTGTTATTATATTTTCATTTCTGTTAAGGCCTATTACTGTGATGTTGAAACACCCTTAAGGATTGGTTGTAGCTGAACACTAGTAGAACATTTGGGTTCCGAGTTATTTAATGCCAGTTATTGCTTTATTACTTTCTGTATTTCCTTTCTGTTTAGTATAAACTATTGCAGGTTGTATATGTTGTATGCCCCGCCGTAGCCTCGTCACTACTTCGTCGAGGTTAGGCTCGGCACTTACCAGTACATGGGGTCGGTTGTACTGATACTGCACTCTGCACTTTCTGTGTAGATTTTGGAGCTAGTGGTTGATCGTGAGGTTGGTTGCTATCACTGCGTACCGGAGACCCAAGGTAGTCTTGCAGGCGTCCGTAGGCCCTGGCGTCCCCTTCTATCCCATTCCATTTTCTGTTTTATCTACTTCCAAGACAGATGTAGACTTTTTCGTTCAGACCTTAATTTGTAGTAATCTTAGACAGTTTGTGAGTTGTGGCACCAGTTCTGGGTGGATGTTACTTTGGTTTTCGTTATTGTGTAAAGTTAAGCTTTTAAATTATTATCTTCCGCATTTGTTTTCACTGGTTTATTTTGTTAAGTCTTAAATATTTGAAAGATAAAGGAAAAAGGTAGGATATTCTGAAACATTGGCTTGCCTAGCGAGTACAATGTTAGGCGCCATCACGGTCCCGATGGTGGGAAATTCGGGTCGTGACATACGACCTATTGCTCAGTAAATAGGTTACCTAGCTAGTGCGCTAGGGGCGAAGCTATGTTGGACCAAGGGTGGTCAACTCTTTGCCGAAAAATTATAGGGTAAAATATTACTTGTTATTGATTGAAAAGAGACTTTGAACACCCTTGCATAGCCCACAGGAAAAAAGGTGTTCAAAATTTGATCACTCTTATTGAATTTTCTTGCTTCGTCACTGTAGTGCACGCCCGAAGAATAGGGGCTACGGATTTTCCGGGAAATTTTCCCCAAAAAAGGGGCGAATTATATATATATATATATATATATATATATATATATATATATATATATATATATATATATATATATATTATATT
>NW_017670569.1:465401-495671 GCF_001879085.1 Nicotiana attenuata | reverse complement strand
ATATATATATATATATAGATTAAATTTTTAATGTTTTCTAGCTTTGACTTGGTAAAAGTTCTCAGTCAAATTATACTTTTAGAATATTGACGATGGATGTGTAACAAACTGAAGTCAAACACATAGTGCATAAGAAGACATAATAGAAGTAAACGAGGCACAGGAGATAAAATATGAGAGTACACGAGGCATAGAAATTAAATATTACCTAAACCTCTAAAGGCAAAAAGATTATGAGAAACGGAGATTTGGTTGTCTTAGCTAGCGTTTGGCCATAGATCCCAAATTTTTTTTGAAAAATCGGATTTGGGTGAAGTTCGGTTTGAAGATGAAAATGTGTTTGGACATACGTTTTCAAAACGTATTTTCCACCTTTATTTTGAAAAAATATGTATATAATTCCCAAGTTTTGGAATTTTGGCCCAAAATCAGCTCAATAGCTGATTTTGGGATTTGGAATTTGGGATTTGGGATTTGGCCAAAATGTGGGCAAAATTTATGGCCAAACATGAGTTTTGAAAATAAATCCCAAATTTATTTTGGCATAACTCATGGCCAAACGGGGCCTTAGTATTTGGATAAACACATTTTTTAACAAGTCAATTATATATGAATATAGTGTTCTCGTCCAAAAAGTAAATAGGAATGAACAATTGGCTGTGTAACATAAGGGATTGGCCCATATTGGTAAAATATGGAGTGTGGACTTCATTTTGCTTTTTGAATTTTCCTTTTAAACACTTTGATACATACATAAATCATGGGCGATGTACACAGATAGCTATTTTTGGGAATGCTATTTAGGGATTAGCTTATACTTATTCTAAGGATCTTAAAATTTCAGGACAACTCATGACATGTATATCCCAAAAAGTTGAACTGCTAAAAAATTGAAATGCAGGACGCATTGACTAATTCCTAAATAGTAGTCCTTTAGAGTGGCTACCTAGTGTCATTTCTACTTAAATCATCAATAAAAACTTTAAATTCACAGTGGATATTCGTTTAACGTTCTTTGGAAAGACTAATCCAACATTTGTCCTTAAGATTCCCCCCCCCTCCCCCCCCCTTTTCTCATTCTTAATAGCAAAATTAATAATAGTTCTTAGCACTTAATCTAACTAATTGGGGACAAAAGGGTCGTGATTAACAATCAAGCACTCTTGAGGATTAATACAATCCCATAATCTACATTTAATATTGTGATAATGTTATGTCACAGCCTATAGTCATAGTGCCATGTGAGTTCACATGTCTTAATTATACGTTAACGATAGCAATAATCATCAAATTAGTTGATAAGTGGTCATTAGCATTTAGCTATAGTACTGGTTTAGTGGTATTGGACGTCATTGCATATGTAATCAAAACTTTACTCCTTTAATTAGAATCAGTAGTTTTGATAAAAATGGTCATACGGGAGCATTGCTATTTCTGCAAAAGTAGCGTTTTTAATTGATTCAAAAAGTAAATTTGTTCAATTTCATATAATAAAACGTTTTTGTCCTGAAAATATTGCATTTATGTTTTTAAAGATGGATTTGAGAGTTGAGACGAAAAGGTTGACTCCTCCGGAATAAGTGGAGAACTAATGTTTGTCTCTTAATGATAAAGTAAAATGAATATAGATTTTAATAACTATAAATAAGACAAGAGAAAAAAGTAGTAACTCAATAATATTTCTGTCTATTCATGTCCTTACCTTTTTGCATGCCATTTTTCTTTCTTAGGTTTTGATTTAACACATCTTAGTGCTAGAGATTATGAAACCAAGGCTAGATTCAAACAAAGGAGGGGTCATATATTAGTAGGGAAAATGCCATTCAAAGATGCTTGTAATATTATGCAGAATGTGTCCCCAAAAGCATATATGCAGATAGACAAAATTAAAAATTTATTTGACAATTGACATAATAAGAAAGGTGTTTGCATCATGACAAATAGTTCATAAATCTTTGTCCTTTTTATGTCTCAAATTTAGGTCACGTTATATTTAAAATTATTTTATTTCATTTTAGTTAAATACTTTGATATTTTTTTTTTTAAAGTAGCTCCACGGAAGCTTGAAGTACGTTCAGAGGCGGACCTCCTTGTACCATTGAGGGATCACCAAACCCGGTAAATTTCGGCAGAAATCTTATATATATATGTATGTATGTATGTATATATATATGTATGTATATATGCCTTAAAACATAATAATTATATAAATAATTTGGCAACCTGAACACTAAAAGCCTTTAAGTGATACTGATAAAGAAAATAATGCACACCCGTTGCATAAAAATCCTAGATCCGCCTCTGCATACAATTATTGATCAGTATACTTTTGGGTTGATTTAATACACTCTCTCTAGGTGGGGTTTGTCGCATTATGTAACAATTAAAGATTGTTTATACAAGATCAAGAAAAGCATTAAAAACATCTTTACCATTGTCCTCGAAGAATTGCCACAATAATTCCCTAGGGCTTTTTTCATATGCAAAAATCGGGAATAGATGTATGGTAAATGATTATAGCTGGATTCAGGAAAGAGTACAAGATTTAGGAAGAAGATTCATTAATTAAATGAATCTAATCTTATATATTATCACACGAACCTGAATATTATTACGTGCATGTGAGTCTTCGCAATGATTTAATACAATATATGTTGTGCAGATTTACAAGCTCCACCGTGCAATTAGTTTGTAATTTAATTATGGTCTGCATCATGTATACGCATTTCAAGAAAATATAAAAATGAAATTGAAGTCAGAAAAGAAATCTAAGAATACTACTACTACGTACATTTTCAATGGCAAAGATTGGCCAGTATATACTTGTTCATTTAATTTTAAATATTGTAAGTCTAATCATTTTCTAAAAACAATCTAACTAACTCTTACACTTTCTACTCCCTCCGTCCACTTTTACTTGTCCACTATTTTAAAAATAGATTTTCACTTTTACTTGTCACTTTTACCATATAAAGAAAAGATATTTTTTTTTTCTGTTATACCCATAGTATTAATTACTCATTTTAAATAATTTTCTCAAATCTGTTAAAAATATACATTAATTAATATGGATTTCACGATAATTATGCACTTTATTTATTATTTCTTAAGGAGTGTGCAAAGTTTATAGTGAACAAGTAAAAGTGAACGGATGTAGTATATATCTATTAACAGAACGAAGCATCCTCGCTGCCTTCAAAAATCTGTGTTTTGCCAAGAAACAACGCTTAAATTAAAAAAAAAAATTGAAGTTAGTAAAGACACAAAACACAAAAACAAAACAAATTCTTTTAAAAAGTTAAAAACACCAACAAAAAAAAAAAAAAAACACCTACGATTTCCTACTTTTGTCTTTTATGTCAGATGATCCGACATGATGATTAGGATTAAACCTACAACGTATTTTTTAAAAGATGCAACCAAACAGCTAAGTTAATTCCTTATGTTATCCATTGGTTTGACATAAACTTCTCATATTCGCCGACATTTATTTGCTTTGTGGCTTTTGCCAATAATGCAATATGAAATTGATTAGTTAAATATTTGAGTCATAAGTTACAAGTTCATTTTAATGCATATATATTTCATCAAGTATAAAGTGTAAGCACTTTCTTATGTTATCCATTTATGTGCTGGAATTTCGCAAGAGGAAATTTTAAAAAATGTGAGGTTTCAAAACTATATCAATTTAAAAAGTCTTCAAGAAATTCTCTTGTGTCTCCAACAAATAATGAACAAGGATAAAACATATAAAAACTAAGAATAAATTTGTTGTTCATTATCTTGAAGAAGTTTGTAGAAAATTTTAATGGCATTGCCAAGTTTTTTAAGAGAAAATACTTTATAATGAATTCAGTCAGATCTTTCTATAACAGTCATACTTTATAACAACACTTCACTACATAAACCAAGTTTCCTGTGGAATTAATTTTTCATCTTATGTTATAATATATGTTCTTAGTAACAACACCTTACTATAACAACAAAAAAATATCGGAACAAACGAGTCTGTTATAGAGAAGTTTGACTGTGCATAAGAATTTTTGTACTATCATATATTTTAAATTGTTGTAATTTACATTTCAAAACTATCTTTTAAGTGACCTAATAATATAAAAAATTAATTTTACTATTAGTGTATAGAAATTAAATATGTATTAGGAGAGTTAGTATTTGGTAGGGAGATTAGAAATTAAAGAGGGAATCTTAACAGTTCATAACTAGTGCGCTATTAGCACACACTTACGTACTAATCACCTACCGTATCTCAAGATTTTATTTTCAAAATAAATACTCTTACGCGTGCGGTGTATTACCCACAATATAATTTAGCACTGATAATTACAAGTATAAATAAGGGCATCACTTCCCACTTCATTGTTCATTCCAAAAATTAGACTTTCTAAAAACTAATACTCAAAGTGTCAAAACAGCTTGTTTTACAAAATTAGCCAACACCCACTTCATTTTATTCATAATCTTTGATTCTTTCTACAACTTTCAGAAGATGGTGTTCATTTCAAGCAATAACCAAAAGCAGCAGCTTCTTTCAAAAATAGCCACAAATGATGGACATGGAGAAAACTCAGCCTATTTTGATGGTTGGAAGGCTTATGAAAATGACCCTTTTCATCTCTCTAACAATCCTAATGGTGTTATTCAGATGGGTCTTGCAGAAAATCAGGTAGGAGATAAAAATGATATATTCTCTGCCATTTTCTTGATAAAATGGCTAAAACTGAAAACTTTAGAGTTTTTGTTAATTTCTCTATTTTCATGTATTTTGCAGCTTTGCTTTGATTTAATCCAAGAATGGGTGGTGAATAACCCAAAAGCCTCCATTTGCACAACTGAAGGAGCTGAAGATTTTAAAGATATTGCTATTTTTCAAGACTATCATGGCTTGCCTGAGTTTAGACAGGTATGGTATTTTATTTTTCTAAAAAAAAAAAAAAAAGAAATCTTACAAATCCAAATTAGTAGTTGCTATTTTTTTCTTGTTCATTAATTATATCAAAGGGGAGCCTTGGAGCAACGGTAAAAGTCGTGTCTATCTGACCTATAAGTCACGGGTTCGAGCTCCGGAAGCAGCCACTGACCCTTGTATTAGGGTAGGCTGTTTACATTAGTGCGACCCTTCGCGAGAACTCTGCGCTAACACGAGATGCCTATTTATTAAGTCTTCGTATTACCTTATGGAATATATATGAATCTTAATTTCAGGCAGTTGCAAGGTTTATGGAGAGAGTAAGAGGAGACAAAGTCGCATTTGACCCAAACAGAATAGTAATGAGTGGAGGAGCAACTGGAGCTCATGAAATGTTGGCTTTTTGCTTGGCTGATCCTGGCGATGCATTTTTGGTTCCTACACCATATTATCCCGGGTAAGAAATTAAAACCTTATTTCTTTTAATTATTCAGTATTCAAAATTTACTAGCCTGATTAACTTCAATTAATATAGCATAAAACCCTCTAAACATTATCACCATCGAACTAAGAAGGCCCCAAAAGAAAGAAAACTTTATTTTTAGAGTCCTTAATCCTTACCAACTCATAATTTGTTGATATTTTCTCTAATTAGGAAATTCCTATCTAATCTTTTTTCTTCTTTCATCAACTTGGGGGATCTTATCTTTTACAAATCACTATCATAGTGTCTTCCATTGACCTACATATTTTTAACTTATTTTGGGTGCTTGGACCTAGTTAAATTATTGATGTGGGACATGAAAATCAACTACTCATCAACACAAAATAGAGAAAGTAGGTCCTCAAGTAACATTCGTCATAACTTCCTGGTTCTAAGTGACAAAGACCAAAAAAACTCACAGATCATATACCCACTTTTGATTAATTAAGTTGTGTCATTATCAATTTATTTGTCATTTTGCCCCATAAAGTCATTCATAATTCATTTTATTAGAATCCTACGTCGGACATATTTCATCAGTCATCTCAAGGACAACTAGGCCACGTTACAAAGCATAAAAAATGTTGCATGTTCTAGTTTGCTTTTCAGCACAAGGGAACAAAATAAAGGAAAAAAACAAAGAAGATAGGATTCAACTTCCACATACGGACAATGAGAATGCAGGATTTTCACTAAGTGATTAAAATATAAAGAAGTATATACGTGATGTTACAAAGGGGTGTCAAAATGTAGTATCTATATATATTAGAGAAATAATTTTACCTAGCTACGCAGTGTAATTTTCTGACGAAGGGGTGTCAGTACGCGTGGCTCCGCCACTGGTTATCAATATATTTTTAAATAATGTAGCGGATAATCTACCTTATTTTTGGTACTAAAGTAAATTTTCAATTTGTAATATTGCAGATTTGACAGAGATTTGAGGTGGAGAACTGGTGTGCAACTTTTTCCAGTTGTTTGTGACAGTTCTAATGATTTCAAGGTTACTAGAGAAGCCTTAGAATCTGCATATGAGAAAGCTCAAGAATCCAATATTAAAATAAAGGGTTTGCTTATAAACAATCCATCAAATCCATTAGGCACTCTACTCGACCGGGATACGCTCAAAGACATAGTAAGTTTCGTTAATTCGAAAAACATCCATTTAGTATGCGACGAAATTTATGCTGCCACTGTCTTTAATAAGCCCAATTTCATCAGCATTTCCGAAATACTAGAGGAAAATCTTGGATTATGCAACCAAGATTTGATCCACATTGTTTATAGTTTGTCCAAGGATTTGGGATTTCCAGGATTCAGGGTTGGAATTGTTTACTCGTACAACGATACAGTAGTGAACATTGCTAGAAAAATGTCGAGTTTTGGACTAGTTTCAACACAGACGCAACATTTGATTGCATCAATGTTGTCTGATGAAATATTCGTCGAAAAATTCATTGTTGAGAGTTCTGAAAGGCTTGGAATAAGGCAAGGGATGTTCTCTAAAGGACTAGCACAAGTTGGAATTAGTACATTAAAGAGTAACGCCGGTTTATTTTTTTGGATGGATTTAAGAAGGCTACTAAAAGAGTCAACATTTGAAGCTGAGTTAGAATTGTGGAGAATTATTATCAATGAAGTGAAACTTAATGTTTCACCAGGTTGTTCTTTTCATTGTTCTGAACCAGGTTGGTTTAGAGTTTGTTTCGCGAATATGGACGATGAAACAATGAGAATTGCTATAAGAAGGATAAGGAACTTTGTGCTTCAAACAAAGGGTATTACTAATAAAGTTGCTGCATTCAAGAAACAATGCAGTAGGAGCAAACTTCAAATCAGCTTATCGTTTCGAAGATTGGATGATTTCAATTCACCAGTTCATTCTCCAATGAATTCTCCTTTGGTCAGGACTTAAAAGAGAAGAATGGCTTGTTCTTGTTGTTTGTTTAATAAGAGGAGAAAGAATAATCCTCTGTTACAGTGATGAGTGATAGATTTTATATCTAAATTCAGTATTTGATTTCACAGTTCATTCCATTTTGTGCAGCTGATCAAGAAAAGAAAATAAACAAGTAAGTTTGGAGTAAGTTTTGGAATTTTCTATCATCTGAATTTTTCCTATTGTTTACATCGATGCAAAATGTATCAAAATGGGATTCATTGTGGAATTTTTTGCTCTTGTTTTTTATTATTAACCTTCTTGAGGAAAAGGAGGCTCAAAGTTGCATGTAACGAGAACTTCTACTTGTACTTCTATTAAATATTATTACTGGTGTTCTTGAAATTTTTTATCTTGGTTTTCAATTTTATACCGTAAAGCACGAAATATATAGTTGCAACAAAAAGTTAGTAACTAAGCAGTAGTAGCCATTAATAGTTCATTTTTCAAGGGTGAGTACGACTCAAGTTTTTAATCCTTCCGTCAGAGGAGGAGCTAGAATTTGAAGCTTACGGGTTTGAAAATTTAGTCTTTTTAAGCTAATGGCTTCTATATTAATAATTTGTACATATTTAATGGATTTCTTAAGATAAATACAGAGTTTGTACCAAAGGTATTGAGTTCGGCCGAACCCGTATCCATAAGGCTAGCTCCGCCCCTGCCCTCCGTCCATGTTTACTTGTTCATGTTTCACTAGGCACACTTTTTAAGAAGCAATTAATAAAATGATAATTTTACTATATCACATCTAATTATTACTAATGGATAACTGACTTTGACTATAATAAATCCAAAATATTGAGAAATGATAAGGGTAAAATAAGTATAAAATGGTAAATTATCTCTTCGGTTTTTAAGCAGGATAAAATAAAAGGAAACATCCTTTTTTTAGTATCAACCAAGTCAGTAGCTTTTCTTTTATGCGGGATTGCCTGTTGATGCAAGGAATAAGGGCTGGCTTGATGCCTTAACGGCCGACCTAATAACCTTTCGGAATGGGGGATCCTTGTTGGCAACAACCACGATAGTAATTGGGGAACTACTGGGCTGAAATGGGATCAGATGTTTTCACATCCTACCGTAGTGACCGGTTTGTCTTGATTTCCGATTATTACACTTAAATTCAGTGTATAACTTATCATGAAACTGCATAGCACCCTAATCATTCCATTTCTAATAACATTTACAAAAGAAACACGCCCTCTTCTTACAGATAATAGATAGATAGGATTGTCCTGTAACACCCACACTTTAGACAGAGTCTCACATCGGCAAAATACAAGAGGGATTCTGACTATATAAGTTAACAAACACTACACCCTAGTGATGCGTTTTAAATCCGTGAGGGCCTAGGCCCAGAGCAGATAATATCACTAGCGGGCTAGGCTTTTACATATAGTATCAGAGCCACTTTTGTGTCAGCCTTGCCGATGGCGGGCCAGAGTTCAATTGACTTTAGGCAAATCTCAGTTAGGCGGGACAAACTTCAGTGTTGAGTTTAGGCGAATCCCATACGGTGGGGCAAACCTCAGCGAGGATGCATCCCATGCGGTGGGGAAAACCTCAGCGAGGATATTGAGTCCATAAGAGGGGGTGTATGTAACACTCCAAATCCCTTGCGGTGGGGCAAACCTCAACGAGGGGGTGTATGTAACACTCCAAACTTTAGATAGAGTCCCATATCGGCAAAACACAAGAGAAATTCTGAGTATATAACTTAACAAACACTAGACCCTAGTAACGCGTTTTAAAATCGTAAGAACCTAGGTCCAGAGCGAACAATATCACTAACGGATTGGACTGGTACATGTCCAAACGCCAAGGGACTCCAACTCCCTCTTGTGGGTGTTTAAATTTGACTGCCAGTACTTAGTCAACCTCAACCAATTCTCTTTTTCCTTAATATATAACGCTGCCTCTGACTTGGTATTAGATGCTATATTCTTGATAGCTGTGTAACAAACTTAAACCAATACATGGTGGGTAAGAAGATATAGAGGCACAAAGAAAGAAAAAGTTTACTCCTTCCGGTTCACTTTTATTGATTTTTAGCATGTTTTTTAGGTAGTTCATGATAAATTTTTCAGATATCAAGAAGAAATTAACTTTTTTTATTCAAAGCTGCCCTTGAAGTAAAGAACCTAGGAGTATTTATAATATTTTCAATGAATAAATTAAGGTTTGTAGTCAATTTTATTATTAATTAATATTAAAAGGTGAATTCCTTAAATATGTTTGAAAACAACCAAAAAAATCAATTAAAATAGAGCGAAGGGAGTATATTTTAAAACTTTATATTAAACTACTTAAATTTTTCTATTAGTTAAAATTTTTACAACAACATCCAAGGTCATGTATTGCAAACACATGACTAACATCCTATTAACTTAAATTAATTTTTACTAATATAAATAAGAATTTTACTATGTAAATTAAATTTATGATTACTTTTGAATACTACAGATAATCAATAAGTATGAAAAAATAATGGCAGTACGCATTAAATGCAGTAGAAATTGATATTCCCTCCGTCTCATCATATGTGTCGTGATTCTCTTGTGCACACCACTTAAAAAAGAATAGTTTTTGACTGTTTTACCCTTATTAAATATTTTCTCAATTTATGTGTCATCTCCATCAATGACATTATCCATATTTTTACTAGATGCGAATGCAATTGATTTGCTTCATAGAATATATGAAGAGACACCTAGGATAATTAACAAACCAGTAATGCAAACTCTTTCAACAAATAAATGACATTTATTTTCTTTATATTCTTTCATTACGTGTACTCTAACATAACTTCAAAAGTTTGAATATACTTTATAAAGGACTTTGGTAATTAAAATATTGATTGCAATAGTGTAAACATGATTAAAGTGTTTAAGATTACAAGGTAGACTTCTTGGTATTTGAATAAAATTATCCATAAGTAATGTTTTCGTACTCTTCTAAGATAATTAATTATTAAGGGTAAAAAAGAAAAAAAATATAATCAATTTTGTCTTGAACTTCTAGAATGACAAAAAATTTGAGATAACTATTTTTAGTAACCACGATACATATTATGAGATGGAGGGAGTACTTTTCAGATGATTAAATTCTTTATTGGTTTCTTGTATCCTGCAAGAGAAGAGATTTCAATGTATTACCACTATACGATCTCTCTATGACTGTTTTGATTCTATTGGATGCTTGGAGGTTGAGAGATACAACATGAATATCCAATTCTCCACGCACGGTCTATGGCTCAGAGCCGTGTTTTAAATTGCTTTTTTGGTGTTCCGGGGCGGGGAACAACCAAAACGCCTTGAGATTCATGTGTGAGACTTAGTTCTCTAAGACTTGCAACCCCAATCATCGATTGTGCGCCCCAAACACGCCTAACGCTCAACGCTTAGGACTCGCCTAATAGTTCCTATGCGAATCATGTGTTGAATTCACTAATTGGAACTATTGACTCTCAAAATTCTTTAACAAATGAATGATTAAAATTTTTTTTATCTGTAGAAATATGAAAATTGTGTATAGCTCAAATAATGAACCATAGTGTTGTATACTTTCCAATTGAGAACATAGTGATGGTGAATATAATTTGAATTTCTTCTAAAAATAGATAACCAAAAGTTATATTTTACTTGATAGATCTTCATGTCTTAGTTCTCCGTCTCTCAAAATTATCATATATTCCTTATTTTTGATTTAAAAATAATTTTATATATTCATGAAGGAGTAATATTAAATTACAGTGTTGATAAAATTAATCAAGTATTTACTTTTTAGGAGGTAGAATATGCAGTTTGATAATATTTCTTAAGAAACTATAATATTTAATTGTTTGAAAGTTAAGACGTTGTAGTTAATTTATAATTCACAGTAACTTTAACAGTATTACATTATTTGTACTTGTAAAAAATGCTAGATATTTTATTTTATATGAGTTTCTTAATTTTTTTTCTTGAATTTTAAATCTTTTATATTTTTTGTGTTATAATGCTATATTAGAAATTCGTAAATTTAAAAATCTAAAGATTTGTGGGACTTACATCCCTATATATATATATATATATATATATATATATATATATATATATATATATATATATATATATACACACACACACACACACCGCCTCACACCATCGCCTTTTAAGTAGAAATGGCATGTGCTAGCCACTTTTTAATGTGGTATTTAGTTTTTATCCAACATTTTTAATGCTGAGCAAAACTAGTCACTACTCTATTAAAATTAATATGTAAAGATGGTTTTACCATTTCTTCATGAGTGTTGTATAAACATTAAGGAAATTTTGTCCTTAATATTTATACAGTACTCATGAAGTTATATTTGAAACTTCTATATATATAATATCGGTTTGGTTTGGTTTCGATTTGACTTTTTTTATTTAAAACCAAACCAAACCAATTATAATTGGGTTTTTTTCCCAACACCAAACCAAATCAAACCAAACTATAGTCAGATCTTTTTCTCGATTTGACACGGATTGTCGGTATGGTGCGGTTTGTCAGTTTCGTTTGTACACCAACGCCATGTAAATAGTGCATCTGTTTGTTTCACATTATCCTCTTTGCTCCACTTTCACCTTAGTGAAATCTCACTGCTCCTATTTCGATACCTGCACAAGATAGGTCCATATGATACAACTTTTGATGTTCTAGAATTACTTCCAACTATTATGCATGTGCGCGGAAACTTGAGATTACAAATGGATTCTGATTGCTAATAGAAAAAAGATGAATTTTCTGATTGTATATTCATCCGTTCACTGTATATGTGTATATATACAAAGCAAAGAGAATAAAATCTGTTATTCCTATCCTACGTGTCTTAATGCTATTGCTCTATGTATAACAAACAAGGAATATGTAAATAAGAATACAACAAATTCTGATATCTATAAGTTTCTCACACTCTTCTCACGTGTGAAGAATTTTCTAGAATTTAGTATTAGTTGCTTGCCAGGTGTCTTTTCTTCAACACAGATGGATGGCTCTGATTTGTTTGATCTCATCAAAGATGAAGGGCTCAGATTCCTTTGATTAAGCAAAGAAAAAATGGTCTGATTATTCTTGGATGTATCGAGATTGAACTTCCAAACTCTCTATTGTCTTTCTTCTTCTTGTCTCTCTAATTCATCTCTGCTTGGTAAATCTATATATGCCTTAGAGAAATTAGAGAAGTTGATTCCAACATGTCACGACCCAAAATCCACTAAGGGTCGTGATGGCGCCGGACATCGTTGTCAGGCAAGCCAACCCAATACTTAATTAAACTCCATCTTTAACAATTTTTTGAAAACCAAGATTTTCCTTCAAATTTCATAAGTAAAAAGATAACTGCTTCAATTCAAATTAAATACTAGCAATCAATACAAAATATTTAAAAATCATCCCAGAACCCGGTCTCACAAGTGCATGAGCATCTACTGATAAGTAAATAAAATACAACATCCGTCCGTAATACAGTGGACAGGAAATAAGTACAACATACTGAGAAGGACTATACTAGCTGCGGGCCACCTCGAATAATGCAACTCACCTAGTCCCCAAATCATCCGCTGCTGCTACGCCCAGTAGGCCACCAGAGTTACATATACCTGTGCAACAAAAATGCACAGAAGTGTAGTATGAGTACGTAATCAACGTGTACTCAATGAGTATCCCGCCTAATCTCGAAGAAGTAGAGACGAGATGGTCGACTTCAATGCTTGCTAGAGGTCCAATAATAATATACCAAAAGTGTGAGGAAATCGTGGATTTGTATAGCAGTTCTAACTCACAAAGCGGGGAGACAGGTAAACACCTTTAACAAATAATAAAGGATTTTCAAGGTTTACTTTTCATTATCTTATCAATTTATATCAAGCCATGAAAGGCAATATCAACATTTAAATTCTCGGGAAACAATATATATATCATGCGCAAATCATGCCGAGGTCGACGACCCGCTCCAACAGAAATGTAAACTGTGCACTGCCGAGGGTCGAACGGCACGGACCATAGATGCATCTATTTAATCTGCCGAGGCGTTCGGCCCGCTCCATAAATAAACACATACCCTGCTCGCGAATCATGCATGCGACGCAGATACACATAGGGATACATGCTCAATCAGTTAATTAAGAACTTATCGGGGGAATATTTATCCAAATAAAACCAATTCTCCTTTAACAAATTTCCTTTTAGAAATTCACTTACTAATTCAATGTGATTTAAGCAATTCAAGCTATCAATGGGTTCATAAACAATCCAAGTATAACATGCTTTTGGGTCCTAACTACCCGGGTAATAGCATAATAGTAGCTACGCACGGACTCTCGTCACCCCGTGCGTTCGTAGCCCCCGCAATTAGGAGCACATAATCAATTATTTCACCTATGGGTACAATTCCCTCTTACAAGGTTAGAAAGGAGACTCACCTCGCTCCGAAGATCCATAACTGGCAATCCACGCCCTTCCAGGGACTCCAATTGATGCACCATGCTCCAAAACTAGCCAACGGTTACGCAAATCCATTAATATATGCTCAAATATTCATTACAAACTAATTTATAGCAATTCCTAACTCCGATCGAAAAGTTGACCAAAACGCCCTCGGGCCCACGTGCCCGGAATCCGAAATTTTTCGAAGATAAAGATTACCCATGACCTTAGGAACTCAAATATATAATCTTCTCTCAATTCCATACTCAAAATCGTGGCTAAATTCCAAGATTACTAGTTTTTTAGGTTTTCCACCAAAACTTCAAATTTATACAATTTTCCAAGTCTAAATCCATTATAAACCTTGTATTTAACTCCAAGCTAGCATAAATTACTTACCTCATGACAAGTGACGAAAATGGCACCCCAAAACTACTCCCCATAGACTCCAATGGAAGAAAAATGGGGTTGAAATGAACTCAACCCCGAACTTAAAAGACCTCACTACTTCAGCTATTTCCGCACCTGCGGTTCCTTGGCCGCTTCTGCGGTTCCGCAGGTGTGGTTAAAATGCCGCATCTGCAGTCTTCCCTGAGCCATCCCTTTCTCGCTTCTGCGACTTGCCACCCGCAGATGCGGTCCCGCTTTTGCGGAACTTTAACTGCATCTGCGGTCCTCTCCAAGATACTCCCATCCGCTTCTGCGACCCTTTCTCTGCAGATGCGGTCCTGCTTTTGCGGTACTTTGACCGCATCTGCGGTCCTCAAGCCTTAGACCAAAACCCGCTTCTGCGGCTCCCTGTCCGCTTCTGCGGTGCCGCTTCTGCGGTCAACCCACCGCAGAAGCGAAAATACCAGCAACCAGATTCCTTTAGCTGTCCAAAAATCCAAATTTCGATCCGTTAACCATTCGGAATCCACCCGAGGCCCCCGGAACCCCAACCAATCATACTAACCAGTCCCAAAACACATTGCAGACTTGCTCGAGGCCTCGAATCACATCAAACAACACGAAAATCATGAATCGACCTCCAATCCAAACTTAATGAACTTCAAAAATTCACACTTCTATTTCCGATGTTTAAACCTATCAAATCACGTCCGATTGACCTCAAATTTTGCGTACAAGTCATATTTGACATTATGGACCTACTGCAACTTCCGAAATCGGATTCCGACCCCGATATCAAAAAGTCCACTTCCGGTCAAACTTCTCAAAAACCTTCAAATTTCTATCTTTAGCCAAATTCTACGGACCTCCAAATTCCCTTCCGATTGCGCTCCCAACTCCAGAATCACCATACGGAGCTATTCTCAAAATCGAAATCCCAAACGGACATCGATAGCACTGAAATGCACTTCAAGCCAAACTTAAGAAATTCCTTCAAAAATGCTAACTTCCACAATAGGCGCCAAAACGCTCCCGGGCTATCCAAAACCCGCACCGGGCATACGCCTAAGTCCGAAATCATCATACGAACCTGCTGGAACCTTCAGATCCCGATTCCGAGGTCGTTTACTCAAGAATCCCATCCTAGTTCATTCTTTCAACTTTAAGCTTTCGAAATGAGAATTCTCTTTCCAAATCAACTCTGGACTTCCCGAAATTCAATTCCGACCACGCGCGCAAGTCGTAATACTCGAAATGAAGCTGCTCATGGCCTCAGGCTGCTGAACGGAGCGCTGGAACTCAAAACGACCGGTCGGGTCGTTACATTCTCTCCCACTTAAACATACGTTCGTCCTCGAACGTGCTGAGAACTACTCTGAAGCAGTCTGAAATCACTGTTTAACACCTCATGCACCTTCTCGTGCTACCACAACTCAGTTGAGCGCATTTGCTCGATCAATTCTGAAGATATTTCCTTTTATTCAAGCAGATAGGCCTTAGAGCCTAATTCCAACATCCAAAATTCTCTGTCATGCCTGTTTCCAACATACGAGCACCGTATCAATCACCACACGCTGTACCCAAACATGACTGCATAACTTTGCTGAATTCACACCTTGCATCATTTTACTCACCGGACCACAATGACATTTTCTGATCAACTTAGTCGAAATTCCACGAATCTGATGCTCCCATTGCACCCCATGACATACACAGGTCCTACTCTAACTCTTACAATGCCGCCACAACGGAAGAGATGTGCAGAAATTCATAATCAACTGCCAAATCAACCAATCATTTGGGTCTATACTCCTGACAATAACCATCACCTCATTCTGAACCAAATAATGGTCTTTGCTCCTTAATTTATTTCACGTAATCAGATTGCACTGATCCTAAATCCAACAACCTCGTCTCACCCAGTATGAACTGCTCAGGCAATAAGCCATCCCGACATGACCAAAAGTCTCATATGATGCCTCATTGTGCCAATAGGCTACCAATTAGAATGCAATATAAAAAGGAAAATGAACTCTGAAAAGAACTTTAATTACCCCGCTCGCGAATCATACATGCGACGCGGGCGCACAACTAATATGAGCTTCCTTCAGAAGATAGGAAACAGAACACAATAAAGAGATACGGGGAACTGTACTGAACATCACGCTGTTGCGGCGCGCAACACGATCCAAACAACATAACCATGGCGGCGTGCCACCCGATCCAAATAACATACCCATGGCGGCGTGCCAACCGATCCACACGTAGAACTCACATAAGGAGATATACATCGAGCTAAATTGCTCATTACAACAAGATATCGAATTTGGTCACAAGCACGCTAAGTGCATAATACCCTCCCTGAGGGGACATATAGCGCTATAAGCTACAAAACTCAAGCACAACTGAGGTGCGATATACAATCTGAATCTCAAGAGCCATTTTGCTCATAATACGTCATTTCCACGCGGATCCTCAACACATAAACAATCCCACAGGCCGTCTCACAACTCACACGGCGCAATGTATCACTCCATAAAGCATATAACAACGAAATAACACCCTGACTACTCCCCCATAAGGAGCGCATTACTGAAATGAACACAACTGGCCTGACATAGAGCTCACATTCACATTTAAATTCATCCACCGACCTCGAGTCGATCCCGATCATATCAACTAAACCAATAACCTTTCAAAGGTCCATACTAATTTCCCTCTTCTCATAACACACAAGAACAACCATCATAACCGGAGTACTCATCCTCAGTCCACAACTCAGTAACTGAGTGCCCTCCAGGCATATATTCTCAAATCAACGATATCATCACAACCTTCATACTTGGTTTAAGTCTTTAATCAATCTAGTGACTACCTGCCTCACTCATACGATCTTCCTGTGGGACACACTCCCACAACCTACCATAACAAATAACTGGGTCGTACCTCCAAACTACCGGCCGTACTAACGCCGTAAAGCGATCAAGAATAATTAACCAGGATGCAAAGTCCTTTTTTTTACAAACAACCTATCTTAGGTGACACTGATGACAAAACCAACTTACTTTAAACATCGAAACTCCTCTCCTGCTCATCCGAGCTCGTGACATCCTTGTCAACACCGAACTGCTACCTTGATCTTCACTTCAAATTCCATACCACTTGCTGCATTTAACATGCCAATATACGATAGAACTCGTTCCTTATCATAGCTTCGGGACCACTGTTAGATTGACATTTCATCACATAAAAGCTTTCCACTTAACTCACTTCAGGAGAACCATAGCAGCACACAGGCGAATTTTCATAAACGTAGGATATGCAAATCTCTAAGTAGTGGTCTAAGCCACCATAGCCCTTCTGGAATCTGCTTCCACACAACAAGCCATAACAGTAGAATGCTTCTGAATAACATCAATTGCGGCGGCTGACAAGCCTGATACGTACCATCACAAATCACTTGCATAACTCGATCACGCTGAAGGAAACTGATCACTAACACTAATATGCCAAATTCAACTATGGACAATCAATCTAGCTTCTTCCAATTTATCCTTGATTGCCTTAGAGATAATACAAACTCCATCCGACACATAACATGCTCCATCTGCACTCATCTCGAGTGACCTTGAATCACGAGACCATGTTGTCTCAAATCTCACGAACTGATTTCACACCTCCCATTTGCTACATCGCAAGCCAAAACATCACAGAACGTCCTGAGCCTCCATTCGTAAGCTGCTGCAAAAGCTTGATTCTCAACTGCACCTATAGGCTCGAAATCATTAGGCACCACACTTCACCCATTTTAGTCCATTAGGACCGTTGCTGAGAGCCACCCGCTCTGACTTGGCCCCGCATATAATCAACTCCATGAGTCTTCCATCACATGAATACCCCCTTGGTGAAGAACCCGCCGAATCACTTCCCTTGGAACCCACATCTATACAAAGCAAAATCCTGAATCCTTCCCCAAGCCTGAACATGGGCCAATAAGGCCAATGATAGCCCACCTTCAATAATTCCTTTGCCCAGATTACCACTTATGGTTTTTTTTCCCGTAGCTGAAATGGCCCATCCATATGCTAATAACCAGAAACCTCGCAAGTAGTTAACTCTGCAACCCCATCATAAGCGGTGGGACTCTCCCACTTAGCTCGAAGCCACTATCACACAACTCTGGAATTTACCAGGATTCTTAATCTCCTATTGACATAACCTTGCGCAATCAACCGCCAAAATTCTCGATATCTTACTGTAGAAACCCCCTTTTTATACTCTGAATCATCAACAACATTCGCACGACCGATCCCTTTGCTGTATAACCCATAGAATTCTTCGCAGAAGCCTCGCCAACCACGCGACCGCTAAAGTGCTCACAGGAATAACCCACCTGTAAAAGACTCTCCCCGGCATCTTCCAACACTGCTGCACAGGGTACAATCACTACGACATCAATGACCCATCCTGAGTCTCAGCTCACTCTCCAGCTGCACAGGTCTATTTACCCCTCGTGGACATCATTTAAATGTGCGACAACATCCTTCTAATTCAAAGTCATGCTACATCCTTCTTCATTTAAGCGGATCCTTTCCATTATCCGGCCGCACAAGAACCCCTACTTCAAATTAGATCTGTAGACCCCAATAGCCAAGCACCAATATTCCCAAATCGCTCCGAACTCTCCTTAAGGCGCATAGTCGTCTTATCACCAAGCCCCTACGCAGCTCCGCCACTCTCCCACTTAGGTCAAACTCACCTCTTCAATCAACTACTCGGCCTGCGCTTCCTAAACCTAGCCTTTTAGAAGTTTAAGACTCCGCCCGAAACTTCCCACGCGTCTTTCTTGTCTTTTGCTACTCAGTTGTTGCCTTAATAAAATTTATCTTCATAGAACTTGAATCCACAATTCGCTACTGACTTAAACCTTTCCGAAGGTCATCTTTATTGGACCGTCGACATTAGAAATACTGATTCACTCCTGAACCACCGAACCCTGCGATATCTAACAGTTGTACCTCCAATATTATTTCACAGTATCTTGCCCCAAAGGCGAATTGTAGCAGATCATAACACCGACAAACTTAGCACGTTCAATTAGGACAACGACATCCCATCACAGAAGAAAGCTCTACAACGCTTGCAAATACCAAGTCTCATTACTTCCACCAGCCCACATCTGACCATCCTTAGTTCGATTGTCTTTCCCCTCCCGAGAATAAAATACTGAATCTCTTGGTTATGCACTGAGTAAACCTCCCTTCAAGTCGTTCACTGCCCCGACACGTGGGCAAACATCTCACCATCATATCACTACTGCGGAACAGTCATTCATAGGCATCATGGCAACTTGTGCCTAGCCCCAAGCCCTCAGAAGTACCGTTACTGAGCTGAAACATTAAAATATCATTCCATAAGGCGACGATAATAATCAAATCAACTACACCGGGAGAAACATCCCGCACCACATCCGTAGTACCGTTATGATTCTTCAATTCTCGATTTATAACAAGCGCTTTGCGTCGTGTAAGTTTGAGTAAGAATGAATTAAAAGCATACGCCTCCAGTGATCAAATCGCACGATAAGGAATCTAGAAGGGAAGTACTCCTAACAGTCCTGCAGCCTCCCGAGGATAAGTACAGACGTCTCCGTATCAATCCGCGAGACTCCACTAGACTTGCTCATGACTCGTGAGACCCTAGGAACCTAGTGCTCTGATACCATGTTGTCACAACCCAAAATCCACTAAGGGTCGTGATGGCGCCGGACACCGCTGTCAGGCAAGCCAACCCAATACTTAATTAAACTCCATCTTTAACAATTTTTTGAAAACCAAGATTTTCCTTCAAATTTCATAAGTAAAAAGATAACTGTTTCAATTTAAATTAAATACTAGCAATCAATACAAAATATTTAAAAACCATCCCAGAACCCGGTGTCACAAGTGCATGAGCATCTACTAATAAGAAAATAAAATACAACATCCGTCCGGAATACAGTGGACAAGAAATAAGTACAACATACTGAGAAGGACTATACTAGCTGCGGGCCGCCTCGAATAATGCAACTCACCTAGTCCCCAAATCATCCGGCTGCTACGCCCAGTAGGCCGCTAGAGTTACATATACCTGTGCAACAAAAATGCACAGAAGTGTAGTATGAGTATGTAATCAACGTGTACTCAATGAGTATCCCGCCTAATCTCGAGGAAGTAGAGACGAGATGGTCGACTTCAATGCTTGCTAGAGGTCCAATAATAATATACCAAAAGTGTGAGGAAATCGTAGATTTGTATAGCAGTTCTAACTCACAAAGCGGGGAGACAGGTAAACACCTTTAACAAATAATAAAGGATTTTCAAGGTTTACTTTTCATTATCTTATCAATTTATATCAAGCCATGAAAGGCAATATCAACATTTAAATTCTCGGGAAACAATATATATATCATGCGCAAATCATGCCGAGGTCGACGGCCCGCTCCAACAGAAATGTAAACTGTGCACTGCCGAGGGTCGAACGGCACGAACCATAGATGCATCTATTTAATCTGCCGAGGCGTTCGGCCCGCTCCATAAATAAACACATACCCTGCTCGCGAATAATGCATGCGACGCAGGTACACATAGGGATACATGCTCAATCAGTCAATTAAGAGCTTATAGGGGGAATATTTATCCAAATAAAACGAATTCTCCTTTAACAAATTTTAAGAAATAAGGTTTAATCCTTTTAGAATTTCACTTACTAATTCAATGTGATTTAAGCAATTCAAGCTAGCAATGGGTTCATAAACAATCCAAGTATAACATGCTTTTGGGTCCTAACTACCTGGGTAATAGCATAATAGTAGCTACGCACGGACTCTCGTCACCCCGTGCGTACGTAGCGCCCGCAATTAGGAGCTCATAATTAGTTATTTCACCTATGGGGACAATTCCCTCTTACAAGGTTAGAAAGGAGACTCACCTCGCTCCGAAGATCCATAACCGGCAATCCACGCCCTTCCGGGGACTCCAATTGATGCACCATGCTCCAAAACTAGCCAACAGTTATGCAAATCCATTAATATATGCTCAAATATTCATTATAAACTAATTTATAGCAATTCCTAATTCTGATCGAAAAGTTGACCAAAACGCCCTCGGGCCCACGTGCCCGAAATCCGAAATTTTTCGAAGATAAAGATTACCCATGACCTTAGGAACTCAAATATATAATCTTCTCTCAATTCCATACTCAAAATCGGGGCTAAATTCCATGATTACTAGTTTTCTAGGTTTTCCACCAAAACCTCAAATTTATACAATTTTCCAAGCCTAAATCCATATATAAACCTTGTATTTAACTCCAAGCTAGCATAAATTACTTACCTCATGATAAGTGACGAAAATGGCACCCCAAAACTGCTCCCCATCGACTCCAATGGAAGAAAAATGGGGTTGAAATGAACTCAACCCCGAACTTAAAAGACCTCACTGCTTCAGCTATTTCTGCACCTGCGGTTCCTTGGCCACTTCTGCGGTTCCGCAGGTGCGGATAAAATACCGCATCTGCGGTCTTCCATGATCCACCCCTTTCTCGCTTCTACGACTTGCCACCCGCAGATGCGGTCCCGCTTCTGCGGAACTTTGACCGCATCTGTGGTCCTCTCCAAGATACTCCCATCCGCTTTTGCGACCCTTTCTCCGCAGATGCGATCCCGCTTCTGTGGTACTTTGACTGCATCTGCGGTCCTCAAGCCTTAGACCAAAACCCGCTTCTGCGGCTCCCTGTCCGCTTCTGCGGTCAACCCACCGCAGAAGCGAAAATACCAGCAACCAGATTCCTTCAGCTGTCCAAAAATCCAAATTTCGATCCGTTAACCGCCCGGAATCCATCCGAGGCCCCCGGGACCCCAACCAATCATACCAACCAGTCCCAAAACACATTACGGACTTGCTCGAGGCCTCGAATCACATCAAACAACACGAAAATCATGAATCGACCTCCAATCCAAACTTAATGAACTTCAAAAATTCACACTTCTATTTCCGATGTTTAAACCTATCAAATCACGTCCGATTGACCTCAAATTTTGCGTACAAGTCATATTTGACATTACGGACCTACTGAAACTTCCGGAATCGGATTCCGACCCCGATATCAAAAAGTCCACTTCCGGTCAAACTTCTTAAAAACCTTCAAATTTCTATCTTTAGCCAAATGGCTCCAAAATGACCTACAGACCTCCAAATTCACTTCCGATTGTGCTCCCAACTCCAGAATCACCATACGGAGCTATTCTCAGACTCAGAATCCCAAACGGACGTCGATAACACTGGAATGCTCTTCAAGCCAAACTTAAGAAATTCCTTCAAAAATGCTAACTTCCACAATAGGCGCCAAAACGCTCCCAGGTTATCCAAAACCCGCACCTGGCATACGCCTAAGTCCGAAATCATCATACGAACCTGCTGGAACCTTCAGATCCCGATTCCGAGGTCGTTTACTCAAGAATCCCATCCTAGTTCATTCTTTCAACTTTAAGCTTCCGAAATGAGAGTTCTCTTTCCAAATCAACTCTGGACTTCCCGAAATTCAATTCCGACCATGCGCACAAGTCGTAATACTCAAAATGAAGCTGCTCATGGCCTCAGGCTGCTGAACGGAGTGCTAGAACTCAAAACGACCGGTCGGGTCGTTACACAACATTCACCCGCAAGTTGGAGGGGATGAAGTGACACCCAACTTGTCGATGATAGATCTGTGAGCAGAGCCCGACAAGGGTTTGGTACAGACGTCGGCGAGCTGGTTATGTGACAGAATATAAGAGAGAGAGATGATTCCGGCTAGAAACTGTTGCCGGACAAAGTGACAGTCCAGCTCCACGTGCTTTGTACGCTCATGGAAAACTGGATTTTTGGTGATATGGATGGCTGCCTGACTATTAGAGTGCAGAGGTACCGACAAAGATGGAGGAACAGAGAAATCTTCAAGTAAGCGAACCAACCAGGTAACCTTTGCAACTACTCGTCGCATTGATCTGTACTCCGCCTCAGCTGAGGATAAGGAAACTAAAGGCTGTTTCTTTGATTTCCAGGATACCGGCGAACCTCCAAGACTGATGTAGAATCCACTAACTGATCGATGAGTGTCAGGACATCTTCCCCAATCGGAGTCACAAAAGGCGACAAGATGAAGCGAGGGATCAGGGTTCATGAGCAATCCCATTCCTGGGTCAGAGAGAAGGTACCGCAAACAATGAAAAGCTGTATCCAAATGGGGTTGACGAGGCGACTGCATATATTGACTCAGATGCTGAACCGCGAAAGACAAATCAGGTCAAGTGTGAGTTAGAAAGTTCAATTTTCCCAAAAGTCTACGGTAAATGGTTGGATCCGGAATCAAGGCACCTTGTTCAGCTCGAAGATGTAGACTGGGATCAATTGGTGAGGATGCAGGCTTAAGATTGCTCACTTCAAACTCTGTTAACAAATCTAAGGTAAATTTCTTTTGAGTCAAAATTAAACCAGATGGTTCCCGAATAATTTCCATACCTAGAAAGTAGTGAGCATGACCTAGGTCCTTAATTTTGAACTCAGAATCAAGAAACTCCTTTAATTGAAACTGCTCTAAGTGATCATCCCCTGTTACTAAAATATCGTCGACATAAACAGCAACTATAGTGATCCTTCCTTTAGATATTTTGAAAAATAAAGAGTAGTCATTTAGAGAATGTGAATAGCCTTTGAAATTTAAAGCTACTGTGAGCCTGGAATACATTGCCGTGAAGCTTGTCGTAGACCATATAAAGATTTCCTCAAAAGACAAGAATGATTAGGGGATGGAGGGTTCAACCCTACTGGAAATTTCATGAATACCTCTTCTTGCAAATCTCCATGCAAGAAGGCGTTTTTTACATCCAGTTGAAACAATTCCCAGTTCTTTTTTACTGCTATGGCAAGAAGACACCTTATAGTAGTCACTTTTACCACCGGTGAAAATGTCTCGGTGAAATCTATACCTTCTCTTTGAGTGTCCCCTCATATGACCAACCTTGCCTTGTATCTCTCCAAAGTACCATCAGACCTATACTTAACTTTGTATACCCATTTGCAAGGCAAAGCCTTCTTCCCAACAGGTAGAGAAACCACTTCCCAGGTTTTGTTAGCCTCTAAGGCTTCAAGTTCTTTGGCCATAGCCTCTTGCCACCCTGGGTGAAGTGCTGCTTGGTAATAGGATGTAGGTTCTGTGATATAGGTAATGGATTTGAGTAAGGATTGGTTGGTAGCTGACAAAGCAGAAAAAGGTAACACAGTAGGTTGGGTAGGAGCAGAAAAGCATGAGGAAGTGAGATCAGTTAAAAAGACTGAATTGCAAACATAGTCTTTGAGATACTCAGGAGTTCTGTGAGGTCTGGATGATCTTCTGAGTTCAGGTGCTGATATATTATTTGGTGAAGAGGGAATTCTTATTGGGGAAGGATGAGAGGGTGCAACAGGAGTTGATATATGAGAAGGTGATGGAGAGATATGAGTAGGGTCCCTTGAAGTAAGAACTTGAGGTACTGAGTTGGTAGATTCTTTAATCAGGTTATCTGTGAAATGTGAAGTCTGAAAGGGAAAGAGAGACCGACATTGCTGTGTAGAGGAAAAGGGAAAAACTGATTCATGGAATTTAACATCCCTAAAAACAAAGACCTTCATACTTTCTAGATTCAAGAGTTTGTATCCTTTCTTCCCTTGAGGATAACCCAAAAATACACATGGTACAGACCTTGGATCAAGTTTGGATCTGTGAGGGGATAGAGCACAAGCATAGGCTAGACATCCAAAACTTTTTAGAGTATGATATGAGGGTGGAGTTCCATATAAGACTTCATAGGGAGTTTTGAGCTTGAGAACCTTGGAGGGAAATCTATTAATCAGATAGGTGGCAGTTAGAAGACATTCTCCCTAAAAGGGAATAGGAAGTTTGGACTGATATAAGAGTGCTCGACAGGTTTCTAAAAGGTGTCTGTGTTTTCTCTCCACTATTCCATTCTGTTGTGGGGTATAAACACAAGTAGTGTCACGTCCCGGATTTTTCCCACCATCGGGTGTCGTGATGGCGCCTACTAACGGAGCTAGGCCAGCCATACATTAAACATTCGCTATCCAACCTCAACAATATAATATACTAACAACAGTTAAAGAAATGCGGAAGACTTTAAGTTTAACAAAAAGATATAAAAATGCGGAAGTTTGAAACACATCCCTACCCAAAATCTGGTGTCACTAGCTCACGGACTACTATAGAATACTACAACAAGTCTGAATGAAGGAAATACACATGTCTGTTTCGGTACAATGAAAACAAACTGAAATAAGGAAAGGGACTTCGGCCTGCGAACGCCAGCTAGGCTACCTCGAGAGTCCCTGGACTGAAGATAGCTCCCGGATAAGAATCCTACTGCTGCTGTCCAAAAGCTGCTCCTGGATCTGTGCACAAAGAAATGCACAGAGTGTAGTATCAGCACAACCGACCCCATGTGCTGGTAAGTGTCTGGCCTAACCCCGGCGAAGTAGTGACGAGGCTAGACAGGACTACCAAACCAACCTGTACAATTTTTATATACAAATATGCAACAAAAGGAAAGAAAATACCGAAACTAAACAGTTAAAAGGGAGGGAAACATGCTATGGGGAGAGTACAAATTGGATATAAAGTTCATCAGCATAATTAAGAAACATGGCACAACAATAATTATCAAAGAATAAGAAATTCAATAGTTGCACGGCATCACCCTTCATGCTTTTACTCTCAATCTCACCCAAAGCAATCAAATAAAATGCACGGCATCACCCTTCGTGCTTTCCCTCACATAGCTCTCATCTCATGGCACGGAATGACCCTTCGTGCAAATATAATCAATTCAGAGCACGGAATGTACCTTCGTGCATAAATAGTCAAAACATAGCACGGAATGACCCTTCGTGCAAATATAATCAAGAATAGCACGGAATGACCCTTCGTGCAATTTCACTCTTCCTCACCCAAATAACAGTCACAACCAAACGGGCAAGAGGAATAAACAAGTAATATGAACTATCCCGGCAAGGGAATAACACAAATAACAACCAAGTCCCGGCAAGGGAACAATAACAATATCTTTCACAACCCGGCAAGGGCAATACTCACTGTAATCAAACCATCCCGGCAAGGGATTAATCACAACTCTTTTCAATACGTTCATCTCTTACTCAATGGTATTTATCACTCGAGCCAATGCTCCAAAATATTAATATTTCACAACTTATCCTCAAACTCTTCACATTTGCAGAAAAACATGTTGTAGCTTGGAAGAGTTCCAAATTACCTCAAAAACAAGTACAAACAAAGACCCACGGTCATGCTAGACTCCGGTGTATAGACACTCGTCACCACGCCTATACACCGTACTCGATCAATTAGCAAATAGCATTTATGATACTCTAATACTATTCCCTCAAGCCAAAGTTAGATCAAACACTTACCTCGGTCCGAAAATAGCAATCAAGCCTCTAACACCGCCTTTCCTCTAGAATTCGACTCCGAAACAATGATATCTAATCATAATTAATTCAATAATATCAAATGAGGCTCAACAACATAATCCCATAGCCTAGAAATGAATTTCCTACCATTTTTTCAAAAATAGCAAAATCCGACACCGGGCCCACATGGTCCAAACTCGAGGCTCGGACCAAATTCCAATCACCCATAACCCCACGAGTTCAAATATATAATTTGTTTCAAGATCCGACCCCAAATTGAGGTTGAATCGCCCTAAATTTTCAAAAACCTAACTCTACCCAAAAGCCCTAATTTCTACCTTGATTTCATGTTCTTAGGCCTAGAACTTAGTGATTAGATGATAAAATAATGAGGAAACGATNTGAAAGTATTAGGAGATAATGAAGTTAAGAATACTTACCCAAAAAGATATGGAGGAAGAGGAGCTTGAAAATCGTCTATGGAGTGTGAAAGAGAAGAGCCCGTGTGAAAAAGTGAGAAAAATCCCATAATGAAGGTTCTGTTTTTTATCGAAAATCGCTGGACGAAATTGTTCTATGCGATCGCGGAGCAAGGGATGCGATCGCATAGAGTAAGAGAAGACTGGTCACTGCGATCGCATGGGAGGACCTGCGATCGCATAGAGGAAAAAAAAAATAGGGCTGCTCAGATTAAAGCTATGCGATCGCGGGGGTAAGGGCTGCGATCGCATTGAAGGACTGGACAAAGCTACGGATCGCGTTGGGATTATTGCGATCGCATAGAACAAACGGGGCAACTTGAAATTTACTCCTCGCGGAGGCTCCTATGCGATCGCATAGAGCAATGTACCAGATACCAGCAAACAGCAAAATACCAGATTTTTCTAAGTGCAAAACCACCCCGAACCACCTCCAAATCACTCCCGAGCCCTCGGGGCTCCCAACAAAACACACACGCTAACTCAATAACATCCTACGAACTTACTCGAGCGATCAAATCCCGAAAATAACATCAAAATCAATGAATCAAACCTCAAAACTCATGATTTTCATTTCAAAGTTCATAAACTTCCAACTTTAGCTATTTAGGTCCGAAACACGTCAAACGACGTCCGATTTCGACCAAATTTCACAGAAAGCGTTTAACGCATATTTAAGACCTGTACCGGGCGTCGGAACCAAAATACGAGCCCGATACCTATATTTTCTAACTCATTTTCATTTCCATTTTTCCTTATTAATTTCAGAAAACAATTTATCATAAAAATTCTTTTACCGGGGTTCTGGACCTCGGATTTCGACTCCGGGCACATGCCCGAGTCCCATATTTTTCTACGGACCTCCCGGGACCGTCACATCACGGGTCCGGGTCCGTTTACCCAAAATGTTGGCCAAAGTCAACTATATCAATATTAATATCATATTTCACCAAATTTTTCACAGAATTCATATATTTTAACATAAAAATTTTCCGGCTTCGCGCCCGGAGTGCGCGCGCAAATCGAGGCAACCAAAAGTGAGGTTTCCAAGGCCTCGGAAGCGCAAAAAAAGGGAGAACCACGGTGATGACCCTTTGGGTTGTCACATTCTCCACCTCTAAAACAATCGTTCGTCCTCGAACGGACAAAGAAAGAAGTACCTGAGTCAGGAAATAGATGAGGGTAACGGCTCCGCATATCAGACTCGGACTCCCAAGTCGATGCCTCAGGAGGATGACCTCTCCACTGAACACGCACTGAAGGAAAACTCTTCGACCTCAACTGCCGAACCTGCCGGTCTAAAATAGCTACCGGCTCCTCCTCGTAGGACGGATCCTTGTCCAACTGGACAGTGCTGAAATCTAACACGTGGGCTGGATCGCCGTGATACCTCCAAAGCATGGACACATGGAACACTGGATGCACGGCTGACAAGCTGGGCGGCAAGGCAATTCTGTAAGCCACCTCTCCCACACGATCGAGAATCTCAAATGGGCCAATGAACCTAGGGCTAAGCCTTCCCTTCTTCCCAAATCTCATCACGCCCTTCATAGGCGACACTCGGAGCAAGACCCGCTCACCAACCATGAAAGCTACATCTCGAACCTTACGATCCGCATAACTCTTTTGCCGCGACTGAGCCGAACGAAGCCTGTCCTGAATGATCTTGACCTTATCCAAGGCCTCCTGAACTAAATCTGTACCCAATAATCGAGCCTCTCCCGGCTCAAACCATCCGACTGGAGACCGACATCGCCTACCATACAACGCCTCATATGGAGCCATCTGAATGCTGGACTGGTAGCTGTTGTTGTAGGCGAACTCTGCTAAAGGTAAAAACTGGTCCCACGAGCCTCCAAAATCAATGACACAGGCTCGGAGCATATCCTCCAATATCTGAATAGTCCTCTCGGACTGGCCGTCTGTCTGAGGATGGAACGCTGTGCTCAACTGAACCTGGGTGCCCAACTCCTGCGGAACTGCTCTCCAAAAGCGCGAGGTAAACTGCGTACCCCGATCCGAAATCGATAGATACCGGCACCCCATGAAGGCGAACAATCTCTCGGATGTAGATCTCAGCTAACCTCTCTGATGAATAGGTGGCTGCAACAGGAATAAAATGTGCTGACTTGGTCAGCCTATCAACAATGACCCAAATAGCATCAAACTTCTTCCGGGTCATCGGAAGTCCAGTCACGAAATCCATGGTAATCCTCTCCCACTTCCACTCGGGAAGCTCAATCCTCTGAAACAAACCACCAGGCCTCTGATGCTCATACTTAACCTGCTGACAGTTCAAACATCGAGCCACATATGCAACAATATCTTTCTTCATCCTACGCCACCAATAATGCTGCCGCAAGTCCTGATACATCTTCGCGGCGCCCGGGTGAATAGAATACCGAGAACTATGGGCCTCCGCTAAGATCAACTCTCGAATCCCATCGACATTGGGCACACAAACTCGCCCCTGCAACCTCAAAACACCATCATCATCTAAGGTCACCTTCGTGGCACCTCCGCGCTGCACCGTGTCTCTCAGGACACACAAATGGGGATCATCAAACTGCCGATCACGGATACGCTCCAATAATGAAGAACGAGCGATTGTACAAGCTAACACTCTGCTAGGCTCAGAAATGTCCAACCTCACAAATCGATTGGCCAGGGCCTGGATATCCAAAGCAAGCGGTCTCTGGCTGACCGGAACATAAGCAAGACTACCCATGCCGGCGGACTTCCTACTCAATGCATCAGCCACTACATTGGCTCTCCCCGGGTGGTACAAGATAGTAACATCATAATCCTTCAACAGCTCCAACCACCTCCTCTGCCTCAAGTTCAACTCCTTCTGCTTGAACAAGTATTGCAGACTCTTGTGATCCGTGTACACCTCACTCGTCACACCACTATAGGTAATGCCTCCAAATCTTCAGAGCATGAACAATGGCTGCCAACTCCGAGATCATGAACCGGGTAATTCTTCTCGTGGATCTTCAACTTCCTGAAGCATAAGTAATGACTCTGCCATCCTGCATAAATACCCGCACCAAGCCCAAATCGGGAAAGCATCACAATACACTGTAATGGGTCCTGAGCCTGTGGGC
>NW_017670569.1:432023-464795 GCF_001879085.1 Nicotiana attenuata | reverse complement strand
AAGTTTGAAACACATCCCTACCCAAAATCTGGTGTCACGAGCTCACAGACTACTATAGAATACTACAACAAGTCTGAATGAAAGAAATACACATGTCCGTTTCGGTACAATGAAAACAAACTGAAATAAGGAAAGGGACTTCGGCCTGCGAACGCCAGCTAGGCTACCTCGAGAGTCCCTGGACTGAAGATAGCTCCCGGATAAGAATCCTACTGCTGCTGTCCAAAAGCTGCTCCTGGATCTGTGCACAAAGAAATGCACAGAGTGTAGTATCAGCACAACCGACCCCATGTGCTGGTAAGTGTCTGGCCTAACCCCGGCGAAGTAGTGACGAGGCTAGACAGGACTACCAAACCAACCTGTACAATTTTTTATATACAAATATGCAACAAAAGGAAAGAAAATACCGAAACTAAACAGTTAAAAGGGAGGGAAACATGCTATGGGGAGAGTACAATTTGGATATAAAGTTCATCAGCGTAATTAAGAAACATGGCACAACAATAATTATCAAAGAATAAGAAATTCAATAGTTGCACGGCATCACCCTTCGTGCTTTTACTCTCAATCTCACCCAAAGCAATCAAATAAAATGCACGGCATCACCCTTCGTGCTTTCCCTCACATAGCTCTCATCTCATGGCACGGAATGACCCTTCGTGCAAATATAATCAAATCAGAGCACGGAATGTACCTTCGTGCATAAATAGTCAAAACATAGCACGGAATGTCCCTTCGTGCAAATATAATCAAGAATAGCACGGAATGACCCTTCGTGCAATTTCACTCTTCCTCACCCAAATAACAGTCACAACCAAACGGGCAAGAGGAATAAACAAGTAATATGAACTATCCCGGCAAGGGAATAACACAAATAACAACCAAGTCCCGGCAAGGGAACAATAACAATATCTTTCACAACCCGGCAAGGGCAATACTCACTGTAATCAAACCATCCCGGCAAGGGATTAATCACAACTCTTTTCAATACGTTCATCTCTTACTCAATGGTATTTATCACTCGAGCCAATGCTCCAAGATATTAATATTTCACAACTTATCCTCAAACTCTTCACATTTGCAGAAAAACATGTTGTAGCTTAGAAGAGTTCCAAATTATCTCAAAAACAAGTACAAACAAGGACCCACGGTCATGCTAGACTCCGGTGTATAGACACTCGTCACCACGCCTATACACCGTACTCGATCAATTAGCAAATAGCATTTATGATACTCTAATCCTATTCCCTCAAGCCAAAGTTAGATCAAACACTTATCTCGGTCCGAAAATAGCAATCAAGCCTCTAACACCGCCTTTCCTCTAGAATTCGACTCCGAAACAATGATATCTATTCATAATTAATTCAATAATATCAAATGAGGCTCAACAACATAATCCCATAGCCTAGAAATGAATTTCCTACCATTCTTCCAAAAATAGCAAAATCCGACACCGGGCCCACATGGTCCAAACTCGAGGCTCGGACCAAATTCCAATCACCCATAACCCCACGAGTTCAAATATATAATTTGTTTCAAGATCCGACCCCAAATTGAGGTTGAATCGCCCAAAATTTTCAAAAACCTAACTCTACCCAAAAGCCCTAATTTCTACCTTGATTTCATGTTCTTAGGCCTAGAATTTAGTGATTAGATGATAAAATAATGAGGAAACGATGTTAGGATTACTTACCCAACGAGTTGTGGAGGAAAGGGAACTTGAATTTCGTCTATGGAGGATTTGAGAGAGAGGTTCGTGTGAAGAAGATGGCAAAATCCCGTAATGGCTACTGTTTTAGGCTTTTAAAATAATTGGGCAAAATTGTTCATCGCGTTCGCGACACCCCGATCGCGTTCGCGATGAAGGAAAATGGGCAGGCATCGCGTTCGCGTGAAGGGGAAGGCGAATGCGTAGAAGAAAATGCTGGGGGTCTGGGCAGGTTTATACGCGAACGCGAGGGAGGCTCGCGAACGCGATGAATGACAGTTGGGGTTCCAAATATTGGCCTATGCGTTCGCGAAACTGGTATGCGAACGCAAAGAAGGGGGGCAAGGGAAGCTATGCGGACGCATGGCCTTTCACGCGAACGCGAAGAAGGCTAGAGTACAAGGCATCGCGAACGCGGGACAAGGTCGCGTTCGCGTAGAACAATAGACCTGTGCAGAAATTGCAGAAAATCTGCTAACTTTTCTAAGTGTAAAACACCCCGAACCACCTCCGAAACACTCCCGAGCCCTCGGGGCTCCCAACCAAACACACACACTAACTCAATATCATCCTACGAACTTGCTCGAGCGATCAAATCGCTAAAATAACATCAAAATCAAAGAATCAATCCCCAAAACTCATAATTTTCATTTCAAAGTTCATAAACCTTCAACTTAGCTATTTAGGTCCGAAACACGTCAAACGACGTCCGATTTCGACCAAATTTCACAGGAAGCGCTTAACGCATATTTAAGACCTGTACCGGGCGTCGGAACCAAAATACGAGCCCGGTACCTATATTTTCTAACTCATTTTCATTTCCATTTTTCCTTATTAATTTCAGAAAACAATTTATCAGAAAAATTCTTTTACCGGGGTTCTGGACCTCGGATTTCGACTCCGGGCACATGCCCGAGTCCCATATTTTTCTACGGACCTCCCGGGACCGTCACATCACGGGTCCGGGTCCGTTTACCCAAAATGTTGACCAAAGTCAACTATATCAATATTAATATCATAATTCACCAAATTTTTCACAGAATTCATATATTTTAACATAAAAATTTTTCGGCTTCACGCCCGGAGTGCGCACGCAAATCGAGGCAACCAAAAGTGAGGTTTCCAAGGCCTCGGAAGCGCGGAAAAAGGGAGAACCACGGTGATGACCCTTTGGGTCGTCACAAGTAGTTTGATGAATAATTCCTTGAGAAGATAGAAAACCTGATGTTTCCAGGCTACTCCCAAGTTCTAAGGCATTGTCTGACCTTATTATCTTAACCTTCTTTTCAAATTGTCTTTCTACCATGGCAAGAAAATGTTTTAGCATAGTAAAGCATTTGATTTGGTGCTTAGGAGGTAAGTCCAAGTCCCCCTACTGAAATCATCAACTATTGTAAGGAAATATTTAAAACCATCATGAGTAGGTTCTCTATATGGTCCCCAAGTGTCTATATGAATTAGATCAAAAATTGCCTTAGTTGTTATGCAACTGGACTGGAAAGGTAATTTAACTTGTCTGGCTTTTGCACAAATATCATAGTGATCAAATAAATTAGAAGAGGATGAACAAGGGATAGAGGAAATATTTCTCATATTAGAGTAAGTCTGTTATGCCATAGGCTTACATCAGTTGAGAAAGCAGTAGAAGATAAAACTGAAACTAAAGACTGAGTACTAGCTCTATTACAACTAAGAGAAGTTGGACATAAGTCCTTCTTTGAATTCAAATAACTGGAACTAGGCTTGATGGAGTGGAGTAGATATATTGCCTTCTTTTCTTTACCAAGAACCACTGGCCTCTTCATTGAAGGGGCCTGCAAAATTGCACCAAGATCACGAAAAATGAGAAGACATTTAACATGTTTACACAACTTATGAACTGACAAAAGATTGTATTTGAAACTTGGGACAAAAGAACATTAATAAGAGTAAGATTAGGCATGACTTGTACACTTCCAGCCTGATGGACTTTGACCCTTTGTGAGTTAGGCAAATTAACAAAACAGGCTTGATTAGAGTTTGGATGTTGAATAAAAGAGTAAAATCACATGTCATATGCTCAGAAGCACCTGAGTCTACAATCCAAACAACAGAGTTAGGAACATTAGAGAAGGAATGTGAAGGTATACCAGCACAGTTGGCAGTGACATTAACCTCAGAACTTATCTCTCCTTGAGGTGCATGTTTGACTTGTTGAAGCAACTGACAAAGGTTATTGTATTGTTCTTGAGTAATTCCCCTTTCTGCATTAGCCACTGATTGATTTGCATTATCATCTGCTGTGAGTACAGCATTACCCTGTACTCCATTCTGAAATCTCTTATTTTTAGTGAACTTAAAATCTGTAGGGAAACCAATGATTATGTAGCACCTTTCAGCTGTATGTCCAGGTTTCTTGCAATAGTTGCATATGATATTATTTCTTTTTCCTTCAAAGTTTCCCTTCTTCTCTGTATTAACAAATTTCTGGGCACCATACTGCTGTTTTGCAGCCATGAAAGCAGAGTCAACTGGATGTTGAGCAACATGAATTTCCTTCTGTTTCTCCTCTTGGATTAACAGAGAATAAGCATGATTGATGCTGGGAAGTGGAGATCCCATCAGAATGTTGCTCTTTACCCCAGAGTATGCCTCATTCAGTCCCATGAGAAACTGAATGAGCCTACCATCTTGTTGAGATTTGAGAGATCTGCTCTTTCCTCCACAAGAGCATTCACAACTGCAATGGACACAGGTATCAAAACTATCCAATTCATCCCAGATCCTTTTGAACTTAGTGTAGTATCCAGCAACATTAGAATTTCCTTGAACTAAGTCACTAAGTTCCTTTTGCAGTTGATAAAGGAGAGCTCCATTGCTCTACCCAAACCTGTCCTCCAGCTCCTTCCATATTTCTTTGGTAGTTTTTGAATAGAGAACACTCTCAGCAATTTCTTTGGAGAGTGAGTTCAATAGCCAGGAGATCACCATGTCATTACACCTATTCCAAGCCTTAAAAGAAGGAGAAGAAGCTGTTGGCTCAGTGATAGATCTATCTATGAATCCAAGTTTTTTCTTGGCTGAGAGAGCTATGAAGACAGCTCTACGCCAACCTCCATAACTCTTACCATCAAAGATTGAGTTAACAAGGATCATCCTTGGTGAGTCTGATGGGTGAAGGTAAAAGGGATGAGAAGAGTCATTAGTGCCAGTGGGCTGAATGGACTCAGTAGTGGTGGAAGAACCAGAATCCACAGATGGATTTGCTGGAGGAGGAGGCAAATCAAAGTTTGCCATTAGAGAGATTTGCTAAGAAGCTTGAAGAAGAAGAAAGATCGGATCAAGAACCTTGTTGCTCTGATACCATAATAGAAAAAAGAAGAATTTAGAAGAATTTTCTGATTGTATATTCATCCGTTCACTATACATGTGTATATATACAAAGCAAAGAGAATAAAATCTGTTATTCCTATCCTACGTGTCTTAATGCTATTGCTCTATGTATAACAAACAAGGAATATGTAAATAAGAATACAACAAATTCTGATATCTATAAGTTTCTCACACTCTTCTCACGTGTGAAGAATTCTCTAGAATTTAGTATTAGTTGCTTGCCAGGTGTCTTTTCTTCAACACAGATGGATGGCTCCGATTTGTTTAATCTCATCAAAGATGAAGGGCGCAGATTCCTTTGATTAAGCAAAGATAAAATGGTCTGATTACTCTTGGATGTATCGAGATTGAACTTCCAAACTCTCTGTTGTCTTTCTTCTTCTTGTCTCTCTAATTCATCTCTGCTTGTAAATCTATATATGCCTTAGAGAAATTAGAGAAGCTGATTCCAACAATTGCCTCATTCATGATTCTTCTATAGGTACATTAGTGTACTGCCCCTATTTTCGGGATTCATTCAATACATCCAATCCATTCATGGATATTTACTTTGAGATTTTGAAGCAAATTACTAAATTAGTTTTGGAACTAAAGATTTAAATATAAATAATCAACACTCAAATCGATTTAAATATAAATAATCATCAATTGAATTTTCATCTCAAACAATTGAAGAACTATAGTGCTCTTGGTGAAATTCACTTGCCACAGACGAGTCAATTTGATGTTGTTGGACAGTTTTTTAATCATCGAAGAAAAATTAAGCTCACGGAGATTAATAAAACAGAAAGTATCTTAGTACGTCGTCCTTGAATCTTGCATAATTAAGTATACGAGTTAAAGATTAGATGTATAGTAGCAAAACTGGTGAAAAGTTGTAGAAGAAGAAGAGTGGAAAGAGTAAAAATGTCAATTCCTGTGTCGGTAAAATAAAAGAAGCCTATTTTTATATAACTTTTATAAATGGAATAGGTCCTGATACTATCGGACACCTCTACTATTCTAAATTCTTTAAAAAAAGTTGTCTTATAAAGTTTTTTCAATTAAAGTGACAATAATCCAAATGAAATTATTTATTTAGTTCAGAGTCACTTGGGATAATTTTATGGTATCCCAAGTCACCGATTTATTTTAAATCCCAAATCGAGGAAGTTTGACTCCGTTTAAAGTCTGCGAAAACCAGAAGACCGGGTAAAGAAGAAGTGTTAGGCATTATCGGATTCCGTGATTTTGGCACGGTCGCTTTAATCATACCTGGCTTAATTAATTATTTGAATTACGTATTTAGAACCTATGCACATTTTTCTTTTACCGCTCTTAATCACTTGATTATGAAATTACCTTGAAACGAGTCCCGTACGTGTACACAATCACGATGATAGATTAACTCGTGAATAAAGCATTTTCAACGAATATTTATTTTTAAACTGTACTCGTGTCACACGAACGTGTACACAATTAATACCACTAAATAAAACTTTATGACATATTGCAATTTGTTATTATTATTTTACTCCACTTCACGTGATATCTATTTTGAATTCAAAGCGTCCTATCTTTAGTATTGAAAAGGAATCTCTTATTTTGTATGCTATTGCTGACAAACTTTTGTTAAAAGTAGAACTCATTTGTTTATTGTCAGATAAACTCGATAGCAAAATCAAGCAAAATACCAAACACGCATAACCAGTGCAAGAAGCTATCAGTTAATCACAAACCATAACGAGAAACAGTACCTCAGTTTAGTCCGATAAGATGACACAGATAGCATATGAAACTGAATTTACAATAACCCATTCTCCATTGTTGAACACCTTAAGGCCATCTCCAACCTTACCCCCATTCCCCATAATAGGAGCAATTTTGGGGTAATTTAGCTCCAACCATCCCTCATTTTTGTCCCCAAAATGGGAATGAATAGTGTTCCCTCAAATATGGGGTACACTATTCATCTCCCCTATTACTATTCATTACTTTTTTATTATTATTTTATTATTTAATCTTTTAATTTATCTCTTTATATATACCTAATTATGTTTATGTAATGTCTTTATAATATTAATTTTACATCTTAACTTTGGTGTATAATTTTGATAAATTAATTTTCATGCATATGTAAAATTGTAAGTTAATTTTATTATAAGTTATAATTGTTCAAAAAATATATAATTATCTCAAAAAATGAATGGTGCAAATATAAAATATTAGATGTTGCTACAATTGAAAGGTGCGAATATAAAATATTAGATGTTGCTAAAATTAAAAAGTGAAGATTGAAAATACATTAAATGAAAATACATTAAAATTGGAAATACATGACAATTGAAAATACATTAAATTAAAATACATAAAAATTGAAACTACGGTAAATAGCATAATAACTTAGTAGGGAGCTATGTCGTTTCCAGATACACCAAAATTATTATAGTATTGACTGAATGGGGCTGAGGATTGTTGTGGCTGTGACTGTGGATATTCTTGACTTCTTTTATATATTATTCGTTGTTGTTCTTGTCGCATAAATTCACGACGAGTCGGATCGACAATAGAATCCACATCCATCATTAAAATTTCTTTCGAATGAATTTTATTGTTATGTAATATGTATTTAATTAATCTTGTATCGCAATGATTTCACTTTTATTTGAATTATTAGTTAATCTATAATAATTGCTTACAAATTATATTATTTAAAATTTTATGGAATTGTTTTAATGGAAATTACAAATTAATAAAAATAAAAGATGGAATTTGTTTAATGGAAATTAAAAAATGAAATTGAAATAAAAGATAATAATATAATATAGAAGAGAGAGAAGAATATAAAAAAGTTTTAAAAAAAAAATGGGGGAATGGTTGGAGTAAGTTGTTCTCAAAATGGGGAAATCCCAATTTTGGGGACCAAAAATAGGGTAAAGGTTGGAGATGCCCTAAGACCCCTTTATTGCTGCATATTCTTCAATATATACAGTGGAAAAAAGAAAATCTGTGATGCAGCAGATCTAAAACGAGCGAATGACCTGAACCTCGAACCGGTAACGGAACCTCGAACGATTTAAATCGAATGAGTTGGACGACGATTTTGGACGTCACAAGGGTTGTTTTATGCTGGAGTTCGATTTTTGGCTAATGTTTGGTGGTTCGCCGGATTTCTAGCCGGATCTGTCACCTCCGTCGCAGCAGTTACAGAGAAGAGGAAGGACGACGGAGAGGGAGGAGCAGTAGCCGTCGCCGAGGTTCAGGGGTGTGGTTGTTTTTGTTTCAAGAGGAGATGGTTGGGCGGCTCTAGGTTCTTAGGGGGGTGGCCGCCGTCGTTTGTGGGGGCGCTACTGCCGTTGTGTCGCTAGGCGTTCTCTGAGAGAGGGGGGAGTTCGCTGATGATTAGGAAATGGGGGTCCGATTCTCAGAAGATGATGGGTGCGTGTGAAATGGGAAACTTTTCTCCAAGGCTAGGATTTTAGTCATAATGTGGCTTTTATATATATATATATATATATATATATATATATATATATATATATATATATGAGTGAGGGGAGTAATTATGATCCTTGGATATAAAGGATTTAATGGCTGAGATTAAAAAAATAAAATTGGTACGGGTCAATGGATAAGGTCGTGGATCGAGCTGATGGGTCATGGCCTATGGGTTTGGGGAGATTGGGCTTAAGTAGCTTAAAATTGGGCTAAATATTCTTGGATTTTTTGATAAATCTGAAAATCCTAACCCAAAACTCTAATTGTTCTAAAAATCTTAATAACTTTAGCTTAAATATAAAATAAGACAAAGTAAAATTATTTTTGTGCTTTTAATTATTCATTTTTTATATATTTTTCAAAAGTCTTAACTATTATAAAATTCTAGAAAATTAAAGTTAACTCAAATAAATGCTTACACCCACTATACTATCGGACCATAAAGACCATTACTGTCTTACTATCCATACACATTTGTCCTTAAATGGACGGTGGGGACACATGGCACTCACGCTGCCTTTTTCTCCAGCTGATGTCATTTAGACTAGAGCCATGCATACTTGTTCGGCTTAAAGATTCTATCTTTCGACAGCCAATTCACTTCTATTTAGTTGAGATATCTGGTGCGCTATTTATTTTTACTCGATTTTTCACCAAGGAGGATCCTTATGGTCTTGGGTGTTATCACATGTTAAATTTAAAGTACATGAACTAGATGTAATCAAAGTTAAATTGTACAAAATCCACACTTTGGGAGATTCAACAATTTTCTATTGGTCGTAATGGAGCAAGTTGTATTGAGTACTCCTCTAGGTTTACATTTACAGGAGTTAAGACTAATCATAGATATTTTACTGATGATATGGTAGATCAATATGAGGACTGTGAAGGTGGTGGTGGTGGTGGAAGAGATATACATGAACGTATTGGGGAAAATAAATATTACACGTGGAATTAATTGTGTGATTGATATGGCAAGACATGTGGATCACTAGAAAAGTGACAGCTGGAGAAGAGTATTTAAAAAGACGTGAGTCTTAATAGGTACGAGCAAAACGTCTAAGAGACAAGAAGATACGGTTGCTCGAGTCTCTTTAGTAATTTGAAGAGGCACCGGTGGAATGAACCAAGACAATAAAAAGGATAGATTCATTGGTCTTCAATTAATGAGCATGGATGATTACAAACGTTACAGAATCTTCACGAAACAGTTACGGTTATCAATTATAACGTTTCATTAATGTCATTAATGCTCATAATGATTCGATCATAAAGGGAAAAAGATGTTTTACTTAGAGATGACTATATAAGGAATAGAAATGTCATTTGTATGGACACGTTCTGATTATTATTGGAATACAATTATTTACTTTTGCTTTCTATTGTTTACCTTGCTATTTCACATTCTGATTTCCTTTCTTATTGCAAGAATACTAATTTTCTTGATTATCACTAACCCAAGTACTTCTAAAAGTAGGCTTTGACCGAAATTCCTATTTTTTGGTTAAACAAATTGGTTCCGTTATCGGGAATCTGATAATCTTTTCACATTCCAAATCCATTCTTCTGTCAAAAAATCATGTCGAACGCCAACGACAACAACCAACAAAACCTACAAAACCAACAAAATCAGCAACATCAGTTGAATCATCAAAATCAACAAGGGGATGGAACTCCAGTCCCTTCACCACGAAACTCTCCTCGACAATCCCGAGAAGGGACACCTGACAGATTTGAATCACATGTGAATGACCAACATGGGGATGATCAAGCTATCGATGAAGCATTGAAGCAATTAATCGCAGAATAGGTCAACAATGCTCTTCAAGCTTTTATTAGTGGGTAGCCAACTATGCCACCAACTCCGCCTCCAAACAACACCGCAACCATAGAGAATCCGCGCTCAGGACTCGCTAATTCGGACAGCGGAGGAACTCCCAGTGAATCTAGCGATGGAGGGTCAGGCATCCCAATTAATTCTAATTTACAAAGTTTAGTACTAACTTTGCAGAAACAACTCAAGGAGCAGAACGATCGCATAGAACAGATACCCGGTGTTCCACCTATAATTAAAGGAGTGGATATAGACAAATATTCTCATCAACCTTGGAAGCCAAGTGCCGCCCCTTTGCCAATTCCAATAAAGTTTAAGATGCCCGATATCCCAAAGTACGATGGGACAATCGATCCATGAGATCATATAACTGCATTTACAACTGGCGTGAAAGAAAACGACTTGACCAAGCAAGAGATTGAATCAGTACTGGTCAAAAATTTTTGGTGAAACACTCACGAAGGGAGCACTAACATAGTATTCTCTTTTACCTGAAAATTCCATTGATTCTTTTGCTGAGCTTGCAGATTCATTTATAAAAGCACACTGGGGAGCTCAAAAAGTTGAAAAAAGGATGGAAGACATCTTCAAGATAAAACAATGAGATACGAAACTACTCAGGGAATTTGTAGATAGATTCCAGCGTGAAAGAATGATGTTGCCACGTGTACCCGACAATTGGGCGGCTATGGCATTTGCCAGTAATTTAAATGAAAAAAGCTCAGAAGCCACGAGGAGACTCAAAGAAAGCTTACGGGAATTCCCTGCAACAACTTGGAATGATGTTTACAACAGGTACAACACGAAGCTGCAGATAGAAGAAGATACAATCACTCAGTCCCGAAAAGATGAAAGAGTAAGTTCAAGGCAGCCAGAAACTGAAAAAAGGTCCAGTAAGAATAGGTACGAACCTTACATGGGACCAGCAAGAAGGGATTCACGTTCAAAACAAGAAAACTAGAGGTATGATTCCAGATCAAGGGACAGAGATTCAGGTTCGTCGTCCAGGTTCGGAAAGGAGTGAGACACGCGGGATACCCGAGACAACGACAGAAGTTCAAAAGAAAAGATTGGTGGTTACAGTTTCAATATTAGCACGTCTGAGTTGGTAGATATTTTAAGAAGCATGGGAGATAAAGTGCGGTGGCCTAAGGAGATGAGATCGAACCCAAATAGAAGAAACCCCGATTTCTGGTGCGAGTTTCACAATGATCACGGTCAGAAAACAGCAGATTGCAGACTGCTGCAAGGCGAGGTAGAGCACTTATTAAAATAGGGTTACTTAACCGAATTGTTTATTGGGAAGGGTGAGCAAGGATATATGAAGAATAGGCAAGAGCCGCCAAAACTTCCATCACAAAAAAGAACAGTTAATGTCATAAGCAGAGAGGAGGAGGTCAATGGCGTAACATATACGACTGCAAAGAAGGTGTCAAAAATCACAGTCACCCACGAGAAGCGAGTTCGTCAAGTTTTGGAAGAAGACAATATAACATTTGATGATGCAGACGCAGATGGCGTGTTGATCCCTCACAATGATGCACTGGTAATATCTTTACTTGTACATGATACTAATGTAAAACGAATTTTGATTGATCCAGGTAGCTCTGTAAATATCATTCTTTTAAGAGTGGTAAACGAGATGCAAGCTGATGACAAATTGGTACCCAAAGCACATACCTTGTCTGGATTTGACAACTCGAGCGTTGTTACAAAAGGGGAGATAGTGATCACCACATTTGCAGAAGGAGTAGTCAAAGATACCAAATTTTAAGTGATAGATATGGACATGGCGTACAACACGATCCTTGGCAGACCTTGGATTCACGAGATGGATGTTGTTCCATCTACCTGACATCAGGTTATCAAGTTCCCTTCGCAATGGGGAATAAGACAAATCCGTGGTGATCAACAGGCTTCCCGAAGCATTAACTCAGTGGCAGATTCAAGCGTAAAAAATGACGTTGCAGATGAAAAATAGCAATTACAGAATTCAGTTGAGGATTTAGCAACACAAACCTCAACTGCAGATAGACAAACGGATGTAGACTCAAGGCCTGATACTATTCAAGAGCCAGAAGAGAATGAAAACATCAAAACAACGATTGCGAAACTGGAAGCAGTGGTGTTATTTCTACATTGGCCAGGCAGAAAAGTTTACATCCGGAACCAACCTCAGCCCAGAGATGAAAAGTAAGTTAATTGAACTTTTAAAAGGTAACGCAGATTGCTTTGCTTGGTCGCAGTCAGATATGACAGGTATACCACCGGAGGTGATGAACCATAAGCTGAATGAAGATCCAACGTATCCACCTGTCAAATAGAAGAAAAGGAAGCAAGGAACCTTCAAAAACCAGGTGATTCAGGATGAGGTACAAAAGCTTTTAATAATCAGGTCTATCCGTGAGGTAAAATATCCTAATTGGCTAGCTAATTCTGTAGTGGTACCCAAAAAGAATGATAAGTGGCGAGTTTGTGTAGACTATACTGATTTGACTAAAGCTTGCCCTAAAGATTCTTTTCCATCACCATACATAGATCAACTAATTGATGCTATTGCAGGACATGAACTATTAAGTTTTTTGGATGCCTATTCAGGATATAATCAAATAATAATGGATCCTTTAGATGAGGAAAAAACTTCCTTTATTACGGACAGGGGGACTTACTGTTATAAAGTTATGCCTTTCGGCCTAAAGAATGCTGGAGCCACGTACCAGAGGTTAGTAACTAATATGTTTCAAGAACATCTGGGAAAAACCATGGAGGTTTATATCGATGATATGCTAGTCAAATCACAACAGGCGGGGGATCATATTCAACATCTGTCAGATACGTTTCAGATTCTCCGCAAATTCAATATGAAATTAGATCCCGAGAAATGTGCATTTGGCATGACATCAGGTAAGTTCTTAGGTTTCCTTGTTTCTAACCAAGGAATTGAAGTAAATCCAGCACAGATTAAAGTTATTGAAGAAATACCAGATATACTTACGAGCAAAAAAGAAGTGCAAAGGTTGACAAGTAGGATAGCAACATTGGGAAGATTTATTTCTAAATCTTCGGAGAAAAGCATTAAGTTCTTTTCAGTGTTGAAAAAGCAAAGTTGGTTTGAATGGACCGAAGAATGTCAACAAGCGCTCAAAAATTTAAAACATACTTGTCAAACCCACCGTTGTTGGCTAAACCAAAGGATGGAGCAAGGCTACTCATCTACCTTACTGTTTCAGAAGTGGCGGTAAGTGCCGTATTAGTTCGGGAGGACAAAGGTAAAAAATGTCCGATTTATTATGTTAGCAAGTCTTTATTGGATGCTGAAACTCGATATCCTCATTTAGAAAAAGTTGCTTTAGCACTAATTATGGCATCTAAAAAATTAAGGCCTTATCCTACCCGTTACGAGATATATCGCATAAGCAAAAGTTCAGGTAGGCTAGCCAAATAGGCCATAGAACTGAGTGAATATGACATCACATATCAACCTAGGACTGCGATAAAATCACAGGTTTTAGCAGATTTCGTAGAAGACTTTAGCCCAGGGATGGTAAAAGAAGCAGAAAAAGAACTGCAGGTATTTAAGGGTCTAATCTAGGTACTTGGACCCTATTTACTGGTGGCTCCTCGAATGTTGAAGGAGCGGGATTATGCATTGTTCTAATCCCACCTACGGGAGAGACTATAAGGCAAGCCATAAAATGCCATCCTATTACAAATAATGAAGCATAATATGAAGCTGTGATTGCAGGTTTAGAATTGGCACGAGAGCTCAGAATAGAGCATGTCATAATCAAAAGCGACTCGCAGCTCGTAGTTAATCAAATGCAGGGGACTTATATAGCTAGAGAGGCGAGGATGCAGCACTATTTGGAAAAGGCACGAGATTTGATCAGGCAGTTCCAAACTTGGAAAATCATGCAGATACCGAAAGAAGAAAACATCGAAGCAGACGCATTGGCTAATCTTGCATCCGCTGCAGAAGTAACAAATGAAAAAAATGCTTCCGTAATACACTCGTTTCACTTGACACTCGACCAAGATAAAAACGAGGTGAATTTTAATAATTTAACCTGGGATTGGAGAAACGAGATTGTCAATTTTTTGCAGTATGGAATACTACCTGAAGATAAGAAAAAGGCTCAGGCACTTCTTCAAAAAACTTCCCGTTATTATTTGGGTCGAGGCAATTTATATCGAAAAATGTTCGGTGGTCCCTTAGCAAGGTGTCTAGGACCCTCTCAAACAGAGTATGTGATGAGAGAAATACATGGAGGACATTGCGGAAATGACGCAGGAGGAAGATCCCTGGTAAAAACTCTAATTAGAGCAGGGTATTACTGGCAAAAAATGGAAGAAGAGGCAGAAAATTTTGTGGCCAAATGTGACATGTGCCAAAGATATGGTAACAACATGCATTCACCAGCAAAGTTATTACATCTGGTTATTGCACCGTGGCCTTTTATAAAGTGGGGGATGGATATCGTCGGTCCACTACCACAAGCCAAAGGAAAAGTGCGATTTTTATTAGTACTCACTGATTATTTTACTAAGTGGGTAGAAGCAGGTGCTGTCGCCCCCTTTTTTCCCCTCCTCGCGAGGGGAAGTCCGAGTTTTGACATTCCATGGGGTGTGAAAACTCATTTCCTTTTGGGAATTGGTATTTGAAGAGTTGCCACCTAACGGATTATGGTGCGTTAGGGCACCTAAAGTGATTAACTCTTGGATTGGTTTGCATTACCAGAGATTAGGGTAAGGGCTCAAAATAACCTCGAGGGTAAGGTGTTAGGCACCCCTCTTGGTCCACAACTGTGGGTCCCGGCCGAACTTATATTCACAAATTAGTCCATACAAATAAATAGTTGAATCAAATAGGTTGCAAGTAAAGCACGTTGGGTAACTCAAGTAATAGGATAAAGATTTTTTAAATAAGTTGTAAACAAAGGTTTTAAATAGAAAAAGGAATAAAGAAGGAGTCCTAGGTTGGTTAGCCTATAGGATCACCCCACACAATGTCCGGTAAATACTCCTCGATGAGGAGCTACACGTGACATTAGCGCATAGTCATCATATCCCATATCTACCCTTCCCATCCCCTTAGTGGTCATGCAAAGTGAGTGTCTGGTCAGCAATCTCTATTGCGTGCTGTTACCCGTCCCTTCTTAATGGTCCTGGAGGGATTTAGGACCTCTTCCTATAGGTGGTTCTAGACAGACCCCTAAGATTTTAAAGGTGAAAATTCTAAGGCGATAGGCAAAACAATTAGGACTTTTAGCACATAAGATAAAAAGGAGCAATTAGAGGCTCAAAGTTTCCTCCTAAAATAAGGCACATAAACAGCACGACTCAAGCACAATTAAGGGCTTTTTATTAAACAGTATCCTAAGGCAGGATGTCTAGGTGAATATGCAAAAGACAAGCAATTTATTTTATAAACTCAGGAGTAATGACCCTAGCAGTTGCCTATTGGTTTTTTTCAAAAGCCTGTTAGGATCAGAAAAAACATTGTTATAGAAAACAGTTTCAGGATTGCAAGTTTTGAAAATGCTCTACAGGCTTGCCTATACGCGGAATACTAATGACTACATTTTATAGTAAAATAGGGCAGATTTAAAATGGACTTTTAATCCCTATAGGCATGCTGTCTAATGATAGATTAAAGCAGTTTCGAAAGAACTCGTTTCAAAAAAATAACCATTAATTGGACTAGTTTCGAAGTGGACTGAACGTAAACTGGATTGATTTAAACTAGTTTAGATCGACAGGCAGAATTTCTGGTAGGATTCCTTATAGGCATGATATCTAGTTGTTTAACACTGATTTCAGAAACCTTGCAGGCATGAAAAACGTGTAAACACTTATTATAACAGAGGCTAGGTTAAATTATATCCTATAGGCATGGCATCTACTTGTTAAATTAATTTTAAGACTTATAAACATGATTTCTATTATGAATCACTTGAAACCTATAGGCATGATTTCTAACATGGTGAGACAAACATGACAAGATGTGAAAATCCTATAGGCATGTTTTCTACTTAGTAAGGTAATCATATCAAAATGTAAAGTCCTATGGGCATGGTTTCTGCCTGTATTACCCCACAAACATATAACTATCCACCCCTTTTTCACTAATTACCCCAATATTCGTTTACAAATTAATACAGACCATATGAATGAATTACAAAATAAATAAGACAATAAGAAGTTATTCTATAGGGAGCCTTCAATTAGGCCCAGGTTTCCAAAGCCTCCAATAGCCTTAAATGCTAAAATTCCATAGACAGTGTCGCAATCCAGGTCCATCAAAGTTCCTTAAGGATCTCAAGGATCCCGGGCAGTGCTTACACCTAGACTTGGTAACCAAATTGAATAAGTGCAGTGTGGAAGGGCTAGCGTCAGTATGCCAGAGTTCAGAGGGCTCTAAAGAGGATCCCAAGGCAGTACACATACTGGAGGGGGTAAAACCTATTGACTTAGGAGTAGAGTGAGAGTGCTTGATATAGTTTGAAAGGGTTTTAGTAAGAAAACAGTGTTAAAAGAGACTTGTTTGAAACAATTTTGTAGAATAAAAGAGAGGGTCATGCAGTAAAACAGCTTTGAAAAGAGAGAGTTACATGATCAAGCAACAGTAAATCAAACATGGAATCTAAAATCACATCAGCAATGTTCACAGGACCAAAACCAAGAGGAAAGAAACTACACACAAGGGTGATGGGGATTGAGCACTCATAGAATACATGATTATAAACACAGAACCAGCCAAGGTCTTAGGAAGTGGTACAGACATGCTCAAACACAACTGATCAAGCACAGTCACAGAACCAACAATACTTAAGGGGGTTTAGTATATGATCCAAATGATTTAAGACCAATTCCAGAACCATACAAGTCAAGAGTATAGACTACATAGAGGAGATTCATACCATAAACCAGATAGTGCAAAACAGACTACCTAAAGAGGGAACATGCTCATACTGATCCTAAGGAAGGGGGTTCAGAATATGCTAATTATGTAATCACATTAATTGCAACTTGCAAGTTTCACAGCAGAACCATAAGTAGAAGCAAACTAGAAACAAGATGAACTGAAGCAATAAATGAACCATGTTGTTGTTGAAACTTGAATTGAAACTAGAACATACCAGTAAAGAGGATAGTAAGCAAAAGTGAAGGAGCAGTAGAGCACAATAGTTAGCCTTGGCTTGCAGCCGGCTAACTCAGAATAAGAGCAAGTAGCACAAAGAGCAGAAGGTTTTAAGTGTGTGAGAGAGAGCTTTTGAACCAAAGTGTTCGTGTGTTGTGACTGTGGAAGAGGGCCATTTACATAGTAGTTTGAAAACTGGTTAAAAATAAGGTAAGAATCAAATTGTCCAGTAATTATAGAACTCAGAATAAAAATTAGTTCGAGTCTCCCTTTAATTAAGGGAATCAGTGCAAACGGTAAAGAGCAGGTGACAAGTAAGGAAAGAAATCATACATAGCTGGAGTATAACAAATAAAGAAAGATTTCAAAATAGTACAAGTATAGAACAGGTAATTAGGGCTAGGTTAAGAAAGTTTTAATTAAGGAAATAATCAGTAAGAATCAAGTAACAATGCATGCAAGGCAAGGGAAAATTAATTAAGGCAAGCAAATTAATCAAATTAAGTGTAAAGGTAGGAATCGAAGGTTTAAAGGAAATTGTTCAAATCAAACCAAGAAAAAGGGAATTCAGAATCAATCAAAGAGAAGGTCATGAAAAAGTCAGCATGTTTAACATATAAATAGAGTAAGACATGGATAGTCAAGAATCGGCACACAACTCTAGCAAACATGAAAGTTAAACAAATACTGAATCAGTGAGAAAGATGCAAGTCTTGATGTGAACAGTCAAGATGAACACAAGCATATAGAATCAATGTAAGTTTAGGCTAAGAAACTCAGTAGAAGCATATCAAGGTGAGGCAGTCACTAGAAATCACAAGAACTCCAAAAATGAGAACCCGTCAGTCATGCTAATACATAGAAACCAAACGAAGAAAATCTAGAAAAATTAGGGCTTTTAACATAGGCGAGTTGAAAAAGCAGTAAAATCATAGAATCGGTCGAAATATGCAAGAGATAGAATTTTAAATATAAAGAATTGGTTTAATCAAAATTTTAGAAGAAGTTCCGAAAACCCTAATTTTAGAAGAGGGTGAAAACACTTTGAAATTGATGATTCTTGTAAAAAGGATTCAAGAACATTGTAAAACATCAAAGAAACAGAATCGAATCGTTTTAAAATCGTACAGATCTAGGAGATGCGGGAAGAAATTAGGGTTTCAGAAGAAATCCATATAGAAATGCAAGAACCTGTCTAGAAACCCAAGGATCGCGACAAATACATCATCATTTTGCTTGAAATCACACCGGAGTGGCTAAGAACAGCCAAATAGCAAACCCTAGATGCAAGTCGGCGTGGCCCAGGGCCCTTGAAGACCTTAGAGAAGGTGAGCGTGGCATGAGAGAAGCCATTGGAGGCTTAAAAGGCGATGAGAGGTGACCGGAGATGGGAGGTCGGCGGTTGAAGATTAGGGTTCGGTTGAGAGTGTTTGAGAACAGAAAGGATTTTAGGGCGGCGGATGTGAAGAAATGATTAGGGTTAGTGGGTCGTTTGGAATTAAAAAGGTAAGAATTGATACGGGCCGTTGATCTCTCAGATCAACGACCATGATTTAATTGGTTCTAGGTCAAGTCGGTGGGTTTAGGGTTTGGGTCGGGTAATTTAATCAAGAATTGGGCTGGGTGTTGGGTTGAAATTAGGCTGAAATTGAAAGGCAAGTTTGGCTATATTTTAAATAGCCAATTTTTCCCATATAATTTATAATAAATAAAAAAAATTGGAAAATAATTTTGTTTACTAAAATGATTTAAAATAAATATTTAACATTTTAAAAATATAGGAGACCAATTTTATGCATATAAATTTAATTATACATTAATAAGGCTAATATTACAATTATATGTAATTTAGCTTTAAAAATACAAAATGCAACTATAAAATTGCACAAAAAATTTTTAACCTTATTTTGGCATAAATATAGAAATTAAATGACTAAATCATCATAACAATAATTTGAGGGATAATTATTGAGGATTTTATGAATAAAAGGGAAGGAGATAAATCAATTTAAAATCATTAAAATTGTGGAAAAAATTATAAAATCTTGTGCATGCTTGTATATGCATATATATGCTATTTTGAAGTATTTATGCATATAAAAATATAGGGAAAAATTGGGTATCAACAGCTGCCCCTCTTTATCCGGGAAGGAAGAAAGAGTTTTCGGGTAAAGAAATGATGGCCAATTTTGACCGGACGGGATGGTTTGAACGACAGGGGCTGGACTCCGGTTTTCGAGTTGCCTACATATCCCTGGTTTTACAAGAATCAGGCCATGTGTAGTTCTGGATTCATCTGCAGAATATGCCGATGAAATTGCTGGAAGAACGGACACGAGATGCCGAAGCGGCTAAAGCTCGGGGCGGTTGGAGGGAACTGGAGCGAGATTGCTCCTGCTAGGACAGCGGTTGCTTACTGGTTACCCGCAGATAAAAGATGCTACAAACATGTATTTGCAAAAATTTAAACATGATGCAAATTCCCTTTGGACCATGAAGGTTATCTTCAAACGGTTAAAGATGACGTCCTTGGACCATGACGTCATGGGCCATGACTTGTTTAGTGAGGGATTTGCAGGCCATGAAATGTTTGTTCTCGGGCCATGAAGATGGTGCCTCCGAACCATGACGCCTTTGAATAATGATATGCAAGTTTTGAGAGATCCTTAGGCCATGGCATGGTGTCTTCCGGCTATGAGGATGATGCCTTTAGAATATGACGCCTTTGGATGGATTGGCGATATTCCAGCCCATGATATGCAATAGTATAATGTTAACAAGACAAGGCTTAGTCTTGTGAAATGGAGGGCAGAGCTTAACCCGATCGAAAAGCCAATAAATAGTACTAAAAATAGAGCAATGTTTGTGCAAAGAGGGACATTGCTTGGTTCCATGAAAACGGTGAGGCAAGGATTAGTCTCATGCAAATACGGAGGCAGGGAGTAGCCTTATAGAGTCAAGGATTAGACTCATGCAAAGAGGGACATTGCTTGGTTCCATGAAAACGGTGAGGCAAGGATTAGCCTCATGCAAGTATGGAGGCAAGGATTAGCCTCATGCAAGTGTAGAGTCAAGGATTAGACGCATGCAAATAGGGAGGCAAGGATTAACCTCGTGCAAGTATGGAGGCAGGGATTAGCCTCATGCAAGTGTAGAGTCAAGTATTAGACTCATGCAAATAGGGATGCAGGGATTAGCCTTATGCAGATGCGGAGGAAAGGATTAGCCTCATGCAAAAATGGAGGCAAGGATTAGACTCATGCAGATATGGAGGCAGGTATTAGACTCATGCAGATATGGAGGCAGGTATTAGCCTCATGTAGATGTGGAGGCAAGGATTAGCCTCATGGAGTCAAGGATTATACTCATGCAAACAGGGAGTCAAGGATTAGACTCATGCAAATGGGGAGGCAAGGATTAGCCTCATGTAGATATGGAGGCAGGTATGGAGGCAAGGATTAGCCTCATGCAAATGTGGAGGCAAGGATTAGCCTCATGCAGGATCGAGTCAAGGATTAGACTCATGCAGATATGGAGGAAAGGATTAGCCTGATGCAAATATAGAGGCAAGGATTAGCCTCATGCAAGTGTAGAGTCAAGGATTAGACTCATGCAAATGTGCGGGACATGGATTAGTCCCATGCAAAGAGCAATAAGCAAATAAGGGTAGCATATGTCTTAGCTGGAGATGTATTCGGTGATTGATAGCGATCTTGCTACGTGGATGTTACCGTTACATTAGATGTGCCTGCGTTCAAAGAAAAATTGTAAGTTTTGTGGGGGGAAGGTTGGTTCGTGCTTCTGTTGGCTGGCTTTGCTTTGCTCCGTTCTGAAAGCCTTTCGAGTTCCCCTGGGTGATACCTGACTGTAATGGAAATAGAGTTTTCGAAATATGCAATTATTGATGAAAAATAGAGTTATTATTAAAAAAAACACAGTGAAATAACACGTTACTTTGGACGAACTAGCGACTGTAACACATTTCAGAGGCATTGCAACTCTCTCATATCGGAATTTTGAGGGTCCTCCTCAAAAATCTACCCCAGTTTGGTAGATGATCTTTGAACGTTTGCGGACAATAGGTTTTTGCTGAATGCCCTCGGAATTTTGAGAATCCTTCTCAAAATTTTTGCCCCAGTTTCTTAACTGATTTCTGACCGTCTGATATATGTTGGCGTTGGCCGGACTCGCTCCGGAATTTTGAGGGTCCTCCTCAAAATTCTGCCCCAGTTTCTGATCCTGGGGGAAATGAAAATTTTATTATGATATGACCGAACCCATAAGGCTGCCTACGTATCCCCTATTAAACGGGAATCAGGTAAAGCGTAGTTCGATTACATCAGATGAGGAGATGTAAAACAATCTAAGCATAGTATCTCTTGACCGCTTCTGAATTGATCTGTTTTGGCCAGATTTCTCCATCCATTTCTGCAAGTATGAGTGCTCCTCCTATCAGCACCCTATGAACCATGTACGGACCTTGCCAGTTGGGAGAGAACTTTCCTTTGGCTTCATCTTGATGCGGGAAGATTTTCTTCAATACCAGCTGCCCTGGTGTGAACTGCCTTGGTTTGACTCTTTTTTTGAAAGCTCTGGACATTCTGTTCTGATAAAGTTGGCCGTAACACACTGCATTCGTCCTCTTTCTCGATAAGGGACAATTGTTCATAGCGACTTTTTATCCACTCTGCATCGCTGAGTTTAACTTCCTGTATTATTCTTAGAGAAGGAATCTCCACCTCGGCTGGGATGACAGCCTCGGTACCATAAACTAGCATGTAAGGAGTTGCCTCGGTTGATGTGCGAACCGTGGTGCGGTACCCTAACAGGGCAAAGGGTAACTTCTCATGCCATTGTTTGTGGTTCTCTACCATTTTCCTTAGTATCTTCTTGATGTTTTTGCTGGCGGCTTCTACGGCTCCATTCATCTGAGGTCTATAGGCTGTGGAATTATTGTGCTTGATTTTGAAAGCTTCACATATAACTTTCATCAGATCACTATTGAGGTTGGCAGTGTTGTCAGTATTAATGGACTCAGGAACTCCGAATCGGCAAACAATACGGTCTTTGACACAATCTGCAATGACCTTCTTGGTTACAGCTTTGTAAGATGCAGCTTCGACCCATTTTGTTGAATAATCGATGGCGACTAGAATAAACCTATGCCCGTTTGAAGCAAGGGGCTCAATTGGACCAATAACATCCATTCCCTAGGCGGTGAATGGCCAAGGTGAGCTTGTTGCATTGAGCTCGTTTGGCGGCACTTTTATCATGTCGGCATGCACTTGACATTGAAAGCATTTGCGGACATACTGAATGTAATCCGTCTCCATGGTCATCCAGAAGTAACCTGCGCTGAGTATCTTCTTAGCCAAGATGAAACCATTTATGTGGGGACCACACGTCCCAGCATGCACATCCTCAAGTAGCTTAGAAGCTTCCTTTGCGTCAACACATCTTAGTAGGCCCAAATCAGGAGTTCTTTTGTACAAGTTCCCTCCGCTATGGAAGAAGTGATTTGACAATCTCTGGAGTGTGCGTTTCTGAGTGTGATTTGCATGCTCCGGGTATTCTCCTTTTGATAAGTATTCTTTAATGTCGTGGAACCAAGGCTTTCCATCCTCTTCTTCCTCGACATGAGAACAATATGCCGGCTGATTGTGGATCCTCACCGGAATGGGATCAATGTAGTTCTTATCTAGACGTTGTATCATGGATGACAAAGTAGCCAATGCGTCAGCAAACTCGTTTTGAATTCTGGGCACATGTCGGAATTCTATCTTTGTAAACCTCTTTCTCGATTCCTACACATGGTGAAGATACGACAATATCTTGGAATTCTTGGTGGCCCACTCTCCTTGTACCTGGTGCACAAGCAAATCTAAATCACCGATCACCAGCAGCTCCTGAATGTTCATGTCGACTGCCATGTTGAGCCCTAGTATGCATGCTTCATATTCTGCCATGTTGTTCGTGCAGGGAAATTTGAGTTTAGCAGATACCGGATAGTGCTGACCCGTCTCTGATACCAAAACTGCTTTTATGCCCACTCTTTTGAAATTTGCGGCTCTGTCGAAAAACATCCTCCAACCATCATATGTTTCAGTAATGTCTTCTCCCACGAATGATACCTCTTCGTCAGGAAAATACGTTTTTAAGGGTTCGTATTCTCCTTCCACCGGGTTTTCAGCAAGGTGATCTGCCAATACTTGTCCTTTGACCACCTTTTGAGTTACGTAGACGATATCGAACTCACTTAATAGTATCTGCAATTTGGCCAACTTTCCAGTCGGCATGGGTTTCTGGAATATCTATTTCAGAGGATCCATCCTGGATATGAGGTATGTAGTGTAGGCACAGAAGTAATGCCCCAGTTTCTGAGCTGTCTAAGTTAAAGCACAACAAGTGCGTTCAAGCAGAGAGTACCGTGCTTCGTAAGGTGTGAACTTCTTGCTCAAGTAGTATATGGCCTGCTCCTTCCTTCCTGTCTCGTCATGTTGTCCCAAAACACATCCGAAGGCTCCATCTAGTACAGATAGATAGAGTAGTAAAGGTCATCCTTGTTCTAGCGGGACCAGAACTGGTGGTGTGGACAGGTATTCCTTGATCTTGTCAAAAGCTTTCTGACAATCCTCTATCCAGCTTGTTTTAGCATCTTTCCTCAGCATCTTGAAGATGGGTTCACATATGACTGTGGACTGTGCTATAAAGCGACAGATGTAGTTGAGACACCCTAGGAAGCTTATCACCTCCTTTTTGCTCTTAGGTGGCGGTAACTCCTGAATCGCCTTGACTTTAGATGGATCCAGCTCGATTCCTCGGCGACTGACAATGAATCCCAATAGTTTTTCCTACAGGAACCCCGAATGCGCATTTTGCGGGGTTCAGTTTCAAGTTGTACCTCCTTAGTCTGTCAAAGAACTTCCTCAAGTCTACTCTGTGATCTGTGGCCCTCTTGGATTTGATAATGACATCGTCCACATATACCTCTATTTCTTTGTGTATCATATCATGGAATATGGTTGTCATGGCTCTCATGTAAGTGGCCCCGGCGTTCTTCAAACCAAATGGCATCATCTTGTAACAATATACACCCCATGGTGTAATAAAAGCTATTTTCTCTGCATCCTCTTCATCCATCCAAATCTGGTGATAACCTGCGAAGCAATCTACAAAGGATTGAAGTTCATGCTTGGTGCAGTTATCGATCAGGATGTGTATATTTGGCAATGGGAAATCGTCCTTGGGACTTGCTCTATTTAGATCCCGGTAGTCGACACATACTCTGACCTTCCCATCCTTCTTCGGAACTGGCACAATGTTGGCTAACCAGGTTGGGTACTCAACCACCCTGAGAACCTTGGCTTTGATATGTTTGGTAACTTCCTCCTTGGTTTTTAGGCTCATGTCTGGTTTGAACTTTCAGAACTTTTGCTTGATTGGCGGACACATGGGATTAGTAAGAAACTTGTGAGCTACTATGGAACTGTTCAAACCGGTCATGTCATCATATGAACATGCGAATGTCCTCATACTCTCTTAGGAACATGACGTACTCTTCTTTATCTGTTGGTGACAAGTGAATGCTGATGCGGGTCTCCTTGACGGTCTCGGCGTCTCCCAAATTTACCGCTTCGGTCTCGTCCAGATTGGACTTAGGCTTTTTCTCAAAATTTTCAACCTCCCTGACAATTTCCTCAGGTATCTCATCCTCTTCCTCTGAATCACCATTCTCATGTTGTGTTGCCTCATTACATGTCACAGTCACCGGTTCATTAGGAAAAGTAATAATAATGCTGTAGAAAAAAAATGTAAAGATAGTAGTGAATAATAATAAGCAAATTCATTTGATTAAAACTTGAAAAATTATCCAGACAAAGTACAGCTCGATGAGTCGGGCATTCATTTGAAACAAGTAAAGCTTAAAACCAAATTACGGGAAATCCTAAATGCCTAGAACGACTTATAGAAGTAAATTCTGCCAAGCTACCCAGGGACTCGGTGAGCTCGGGATGGTTGGCGGTCCAGTTCCTGAGAGTAGCTCCCTTCGCCACAGTCTGAATAGTGAGGCCTTCTTCCTCGTCCTCCTCAATTATGGCACTGCAATCCATGTCCTCATCCTCCAAGAACAAATTCCTCAACCCTGCTAGCGCTTCTTCTTCTGCGGACCCCCATATTGTGTCGGCCTGGTGGAAAGCTTGTTCCAGACGTGGCACTGGCTGCTCAAATGGGTAATATGGTCCGCGCCATAGAGGCGACCAATTCCTGTATTCTTGCCATGTGTACTGGTATTCGAGCCCAAAGGTAGTACCATGATTCTTCAGCTGAATTGGTTTGGTGATACCTTGGAGGTTCTTTCCCAATACTTTGCCGGGGTCATATCCCGACCATGCTAATATGCTTTCTATCTTGTTACTCCACCACTTGTCCTTCTCGACAGCATTGACCCGTTCGATGTGATGGTAGGTTTCCCCTCCCAGCCTTCTTCTATGTCCAATGGCCGGGATGGTCTGACTAGTGTAGATGTGGTTACTTCCATCTCCGTGAATGATTACCTCTTGGCGGTTCCATTCAAACTTCACAGCTTGATGTATCATAGAAGGCACGGCTCCAGTAGCATGGATCCATGGCCGTCCCAACAAAAGGTTATATGAGGCTGGTATGTCAAGTACTTGAAATTCAACGTCGAACCAAGTTGGCCCCATTTGCAAACAAAGGTTGATTTCCCCGATCGTGGCCCTCTGGGACCCATCGAAAGCCTTCACATTCATGCTTCCTACTCGTATCTCATGGAAACCTTTGTCCAACCTTTTCAGAGTGTCCAATGGACAGATGTTTAGGCTCGAACCTCCATCAACCAAGACCCTGGCAATGAACTTGTCTTAAATTGCACCGTCATATGCAATGCTCGATTGTGATTTCGTCCCTCGGGTGGTAGCTCATCTTCGTGGAAGATGATCTTATGACTTTCTAGTACTTGCCCAACCATGTTGGCCATTTCTCCGCCGGTGATGTTATTGGGTACGTAAACCTCGCTCAACACTTTCATTAAGGCTTTCTTGTGTGACTCTGAATTCTGCAATAGTGACAGGATAGATATCTGAGCAGGGACTTTGTTCAGATGGTCGACAACAGAGTACTTCTTCGCCTGTACTTTCCTCCACACGTCATCTGGCCCAGTCTCAACGATAGGTTTCCTAGCAGTGGCCTCCTTACTTGAACCTCCTAGGTGTTCGGGTGTATAGACTTTTCCGGTTCTAGTCATTCCTTGTGCCGCGTCAGATTCCTCTACCTTGGGCTTCCCTTTCCGCCGAGCCTCAGCGGCATAATCCCAGGGTATTGCTTTTGAGTTGAATGGGGGTGTGGTTGATACTGTCACGGTGAAGGGTGTGACCACTTCTACTTCAAATGGAGTAGGGGTGGCTGCGGGCGGAGCCACTTCCATCTCGAATGGCACTGATGCAGTTACCTCAACCTCGATCGGTGCCTGCGTCTCAACCACAATAGGAGTAGGTATGACTGTAACCTTAGATTCATCGCCTTCTTGAATAAGCCCGATCGACCCCTCAGGGTCCCATTCTTCATTTGTCTCTATTACATGTATACCATCACCTCTGTGATCAGGGAGGGGATTGTTGCGGACATTAGGTGCGGCCTCCTTTGCTTGTATGACCTTGTTTTCAATTAGTGTTTGGATCTTATCCTTCAATGTCCGGCACTCAGCAGTAGTGTGCCCATTCATACCGGAATGATATGCACAAGTCTTGTTCAGATTGACCCACTAGGATGGATTTTCTAATGCCACAACAGGAACAGGAGTGACATAACCGGCGGCTTTCAACCTTTCATATAATTGGTCGATGGGCTCAGCAATGGTGGTATACAGTCTGGGTGGCTTGCAGTCAAAGTTGGGTCGTGGTCTTGGATAATTTTGACGAGCTGGTGGTGATTGGAAGTGGGATAGTTGGGAGTTATAGGTGTGATGGACAGAGGCTGGTCGGGAGTATCTGGGAGATGAAGGTTGATATGTGGGCGGTGATGCTTGGTATGTGGGTGGAGGTGTTTGGTATGTGGGTGGAGGTGTTTGGTATGTGGGTAGAGGTATTTGATAGACAAGCGGGGATTTTGGGCCCTGGGTTACCATTACTGCCCCAACATCTCTCTTCTTCGATATGCCACCTGACTGTAGTGCTTTATTCGTGGCTTGCAAAGCCTCGAAGTTTATTACCATTCCGCTCTTGATTTCTTCTTCAATCCTTTCTCCAAGTTTGATGATGTCAGAGAATTTGTGATTTTCGATAACCATCAGCCTCTCATAATATTGCGGGTCCTGTGCCCTGACGAAGAATTTATTCATCTGTTCTTTGTCCAAGGATGGCCTGACCTTGGCCGCTTCCGACCTCCAGCGAGTAGCATATTCACGGAAGGTCTCAGTAGGTTTCTTCTAAAGATTCTGAATATAGAACACATCCGGTGCATTCTCTGTGTTGAACCTGAACCGGTCCATGAAACCTGATGCCATGCTTACCCAATTGGACCACTTCTTGGGATTTTGGCTGATATACCAAGACAAAGCGTCCCCAATAAGGCTCCTCATAAAGAGCTTCATTCGGATCTTTTCATCCTTCCCGACCCCAACAAGTTTGTCAATAAGTTCTTAGATGAACCCTGGGATCACCTGTACCATCGAACATTTCGAACTTGGGAGGTTTGTACCCCTCTCAATTTCAAGTGAAAGATATATGTTGCAATTTGAATCTGGGTCGCCTAAGGAAATGGGTTTAATTGTTACGAGAGTAAGAGTTGCAGAAGATATGAAGTACCAGATGGTCTGTGTTCCACGAGCTTATGAAGGATTGGGTTAATCTCACTATGGTATTATGGCAGCAATAGAGTATATGCGTTATGATTTATTGAGTGTGTTTTGATCTATGGCTTTGAGCCAAGTGGGGGAGTCTGCTATTGATTAGTTGATTGCACGGTTATGTGCTATGTCGGTTCCGGTTTGAGGCATTCGGGTGAATCAGTTATGGCCTACGGAGATTGAGACCGAGGATGGCTCGAGTAAAGGAAAATTCTTAACAAAGGTTATAGGATGCTTCACAGGTGTGTGAGAATCACAGAATGTCTTGAGTCGTGGTTGGTAAAGGATGCTCGGTACATAGAGCAGGAAGTTGCTTGGTTGTAATGGAATGATGTTACATTCTGCGGTGTCAGAGTGCTAATGAGGGACGTTTTGTTCGGTTCGTTTGATCACGCTAATTGCAGTTTGAGTAAAGTGGATGACTCTACATACTAGTCCCATTGTGTTTAAAATTTTGCATGCAATAATTGGAGGCTTTCAAGTTGTACTTGTGGCTAGAAATTGAGTTTTCAGTGGAAGATGGCAAGACTTGTGGTATTTTCTATATTAATTATGGGATTCTATATATCAGTATCGGGAAGGTGAAGGTAATGGCTTTGGATTCGCAGTAAGTCCTTTCAGGGTAGGTATCTTGAATGTGGTGCTTTTGGGAACATTTAGAAGAGTATTCAGCGGGTTGTGAGCCTTAGGCTGTGTGGTATTAGGCTTAGGTCTCGTGTGGTAAGTTTGGGTTGAGGAAATGTGATATTTAGCAAGGAGTATCAAGTGAAGGTAAATTAGAGGGGAGCTTGGATAGATGGGATAGCTTGGTAGTAGGCCAGATCGGTATGGTAAAGATATGATTAGTTCTTTGGGTGGTTACGAGGTAATGAGTTCTACAGGTATTTCGCGGTAATGCTCTTGGGTTTTAGTGGCCTGCGTAGGTTGGTTAAGCTAGGAGGATTCAGTCCTGATAGGCTTGTTTCTGCAAAAGGGAGTCGGAGAGTTCTTGTTGTTTTCTACCGTGGCTCGGGATGTATATTTTCTGCTGGCATGAGGAGCAGGGGTGTGTAGTGATTTTCTTCTGAAGGGGATCGATGGAAAGTTCTTGGTTGGTTGCAAACATAGTTGCTTGTGGCTTGGAAGAGATATGAAGTTCTCACGTTATCCTAGGATGGTATGGTATATGCAGTATGTTGTGGAGGATTGAGATTGCGTGTATAAGGTTGCGGTTCAGTTCTGAAAGGAAGGTCATAAAACTCTTAGGCAGCGGGTAGCTTCAGATAATTAGAGAAATGAGCTTCAGATGATTAGGGAAATGATCCTCAGATGATTAAGAAAATGGTATTGCTAATTGGAGGTAATTTGACGAGGGTATATGTTTCAAAAAAAGGTAATGTGATTAAGTTGATGGTACTTCGGTAGTATTGCGGCACTTTCTTGTTAGATTGACTGCTGATATTCGAGTTTGCTTGGAGGCACAGAAGAATGTTAGAATATCTCTCGTGGAATGATTGGGTATTAGAGATGTGGTATGTATTCGGATGGCGGAATTGGGATCAGGTATGGTGATTCGTGTACTATATGGAGTTGGAGACTGGGAGTTCTCATATTCCAACTATGTTGTGGTTGCGGGTCGTATGTATTGGCACTGTGTGGTGACTATCGGGGTTTGGAGACCTGAGGGGATCTTTGCTGCTTGGTACATTGGATTTTGGATGTAATATTGGGTATGGACTGGTTGTCTCAGTGTTGTGTCATTCCGAGCTATTGCGCTAAGGCGGCGATGTTGGTTATGCCGGGGATGCCACGGATAGAGTGGCGAGGTTCGACGGATTATGTTCATAGTAGGGTGGTGTTATATTTCGAAGACCCAGCGGATGGCTGGGAAGGATTGTTTTTCTTATTTGGGCCTTCGTGATGGATGTCAGTGTGGAGACTCCTACCATTGATTCAGTTCCGGTGGTGAGGGACTTTACGGATGTGTTCTTGTGGCCGGGCACCGTATCGTATGGCACCGGCAGAGTTAAAGGAGTTGAAGGAGCAGCTTTAGGATTTCCTTGATAAGGAGTTCATTGGCAGGCCAATGTGGATGCGTGTTCTAACTTGAGTCGACTTGGTTGGCTCCGAATTGTATTGTTAAGGGATGTGTTGGTTCGATTGTTATTGAGCTTATTAGTAATCTGGGGAGATCTATGAGTTACCTTTCTGTGTTGCGAGGTGTTATGGTTTGTTAATTACAGGCACATATGGTGCGGTTGTATTGAGGTTTCATAGTGGAAGTCGAGCGGGAAGAGTATTGGATATTGCTCGGCGGATGGCGTATCGGTTATGTCCTTTCGGGTTTGTGTGGTGTATGTTGTTTGCTTCACCGTGGGTATGATGATTTGCTTTGGTTCTAGACATCAATTGCGCGTGGTTGCCTATTTCAAACATGGGGAGCTTGAGGTACAGCTCTTTCAATTGAGTCATTTTCATGATTTGAGTATGTTCGGACTGTTGCTTATTGGTGCGCGTATTGTGCGAGTTGCGACTGTAGTCTGTATTGAGGTGTCATGTCACCAGAGTAGTTGGGTTGGATTAGATAAGATCGTTGGGATCTTTAATGAATACAACGAATTCGATTTCAGCATGTTGGGAGGATAATATCGAGGTTCGGCTCGAAAATTTGCTATGGTCTTTGCCGAAGGAGAAGTGGCTTCATGAATGGTTGATCTAAGAAATGGTCATGGCTTACTGTGTGTTTTATTTATCATTAGCAGTATATGAAAGTGTTGGAATGAAACTTTAGTAGATAAGAGGTTTCTATCGATATTCGATTGTTGTGTGCGGCTGTTATGATTAGAAATTATCGCTGCAAGCGTTTGGTTATATGGTATATCATGTAATTGCACCTGAGGTTGCAGGTATGGGTTATTACAGCTTGTTCGGGCTTATTCCCAGTATAAATGTGAGATTCTGATCGAATTGAAGATTTCAGAAGTGGAAATGTGGTTCCATGGTTTATGGGCTAGATTAGATTGTGAAATTTCAGTTTCTATGTGTTATCGGACCTATATGAGATAGGGTGACGTGGGATCACCCCCGGGTATATGCATGGTAAGGCTATTCAGTGAGTGGTTGGCTTTTGGAACAACTCTGGGCACGTTCGAGGACGAACGTATGTTTAAGTGGGGGAGGATGTAACGACCCGACCGATCGTTTTGAGCTTTTGCACTTTGCTCGCTAGTTCTCGGGCATGACTTACCCCGTGTGGTGTATTATGACTTATGTTAATCGTTGGTTTTGGTTTCAGGTTAATCAGAATGAATTTGGAAGAACAGTTGTCAGTTTAAAGCTTAAAATTTGAAAGGTTTGACCAAGATGTGACTTGTTTGTAAATGATCTCGTATTGGAATTTTTATGATTTGGTTAGCTCCGTTAGGTGATTTGGGACTTAGGAGTGTGAGCGGAATGCATTTTGGAGGTCCGTGGAAGGTTTAGGCTTGAATTGGCGAAATTGAGATTCGGCGTTTTCCGGTTGTAAGGTGAGATTTTGATATAGAGGTCGGAATGGAATTCCGGAAGTTGCAGTAGTTCCGTTGTGGCATTTGGGATGTGCGTGTAAAATTTCAGGTTAATCGGACGTGGTTTGGTTGGGTTTTTGATCAAAAGCGGAATTCGGAAGATTTTTGAGAGTTTGGCTTGAATCCAATGTGTTTTGGATGATTTGATGTTGTTTGAGGTGTTTGGAAGATTGGAACAAGTTTGAATAAGGTATTGGGATATATTTGTGCTTTTGGTTGAGGTCACGGGGGCCTCGGGGTGATTTCAGGTGGTCAACGGAGAAGTTGAAATTTTGTTGCAGCAACTGAAATTTGCTGCTTCTGGTATTTTCGCACCTGCGGATTGGGGACCGCAGGTGCGGCGCCGCATAGGCGGAGGAACTGGCCGCATAAGCGAAAGGGGGCTTGATGAGCGGTGACCGCAGAAGTGGTAAGGGTGACCGCATTTGCGATGTCGCAGATGCAGGAAATGTGTCGCAGATGCGGTTTTGGTAATTTAAGTGAGGACCGCAGATGCGGTACCGCAGAAGCGGAATTTGGGCCGCAGATGCAAAAATGTCTGGGCAGAAAGTATATATTGCACCCTTCGCGATTTTGAGAGGGTTTTCACCATATTTCCTCCGGGAGAAAGCTTGGGAGAGCTAATTGAAGAGAGAATTCAAGAGGATTTCATGGAGGTAAGATTTTTGGACCCTAAACTTGTTTCTATGATGAATTTTAACATTTGTAAGCTTGAAATCCATGGAAAATCAGTAGCAAAAATGGGTAATTAGGGCTTGAGATTTAAGAGACCTTTGAGTGGGGATTTGAGGGGCCATTTGAGGTCCGATTTTGATGTTCTTGATATGTATG
>NW_017670569.1:425867-430190 GCF_001879085.1 Nicotiana attenuata | reverse complement strand
ATAGGGTTCCAAATTGATGAAGAAGTTAGTTTTTCTTACATGAGGGGGAGACAAGATAAACAGTTGAGAAAAAGTTACGTGGAATGAATTATCATTTGTACATCTAGATCCTCGAATAAGAAAATATGAACTTGAATTTCATAAAAAGATAATTCATCTGCAATATATTGCAAAGCATGCCATACGCATTTGCTGACCTAAAGAAAGTAACTATATTCTCAATGCAAATGCTCCTATTAGAATAAGTCCTAAGGACAAAGTCTATGGTACGCTTAAAGCTATAGACAAATCGGTTTCAATTAAAATTTTTGATAAAGAAGATGAACAAGTGATCAAAATGATCATAATAAGGAGGCAAATGATCTAGAAGATCACATGACATAACACTTCATACAACCTCAAGAGAGGTTCAAGTACCTGAAAATATGAATGAGAGATCTCTATGTTATGTCTTTATGAAATAATATTAGAACCGATATAAAATTTTCGTCGACGACATCTATGATGCCGCTAAATATATATGAGGATCTTAAGTATGGAGAAACAATTTCGAATAGAATTGGTTTCATATGAAAGACATGTAGCTTTGAACATGTAGTTCAAACACTTGAAAGTATAAAGCCAATGGTATGTGCAATCAGTTTTCGATATCTTATTTGTTTAGCATGACATGAAAACTTGATATGCATCTAAAGTCTATTATATGGCTTATATGACTTAACTTATATGACAATCCATGAAGGATTTAAGTTGCTTGAAGCATATACAATTCTTGATCTTGAAGTACCACTTCCTCAGTGCAATTTGTGCACAAATGTATCTTGCTATAACTATAGGCATGATAATATGATAGCAAGAGTTTTCACCTTTATGTGAAGATATTGAACTGACGATTCCAACAAGATCATATGAAGACAATACATCTATTAGGGATGATGTTTTCAAGGTGAAACATATTCGTTCAAGTTAATATGGCCGATTTGTTTATCAAATCTCTACCAAAGATCTTTTGAAGATGGTGCATAAGATTGGAATGCAAATGCTTAAGGATGTGAATTGATGCTCTCATCAGGGGGAGTTAATACGCGTTGTACTCTTTTTTCCTTACAAGGTTTTGTCCCACAGGGTTTTCCTTGCAAGGTTTTTAACGAGGCAACCAAAAGGCGTATTGTTAGATATGTGTACTCTTTTTCCTTCTCTAGAATTTTTTTTCCACTGGGTTTTATTTAGTTAAGGTTTTAACGAGGCACATTATCTGGTGAATAGACATTCAAGGGGGAGTGTTATAAATAAAATTTTATTTAAGGTGAACGTCTATATTTTAGAGATATTGTAGGGATTTTACTTGGTGGCTAAGTCACTCTTTCCCTATAAATAGAGGGGCGCTATTCTATTGTAATTCATCCCAAATCAATAAAAATTCTATCTCCCTACTTTTCTCTGCAATACTCTTTTTCTTCTTTTATTGTTTCATAACATTAACTATTTAGTTTCAATACTTGTGACGACCCAAAGGGTCATCACCTGTTTTCTCACTCATTCTGTATTTCCGAGGCCTTAAAAACCTCATTTAGGCTTGCCTCGATTTGCGTGCGCAGTCCGGGCGCATAGCCGGAAAGCTTAAATATAAATTCTGTGTAAAAATTGATGAATTTTGATATTAATATGAATAAAGTTGACTTTGGTCAACATTTTGGGTAAACGGACCCGGACCCGTGACTGGACGGTCCCGGAGGATCCGTAGAAAAATATGAGACTCGGGCATATGCCCGGAGTCGAATTCCGAGGTCGAGAGCCCGAGAAATGAATTTTTCTGTGAAATTGTTTTTCAGAAATTAATATGGAAATTTGAAAAGGAAATTGATTAGAACGTGTTGGTATCGGGCCCGTATTTTGGTTCCGGCGCCCGGTACAGGTCTTATGTGTGGTTTAAGCGCTTTCTGTGAAACTTGGTTGAAATCGGACGTCATTTGACGTGTTTCGGACCTAAATATCTAAAAATGAAAGTTTATGAAGTTTGATGAAAAAGTGATGATTTTGAGGTTTAATTCATTGATTTTGATGTTATCTTGGCGATTTGATCGCACGGTTAAGTTTGTAGGATGTTGTTGAGTTAGAGTGTGTGGTTGTTTAGGAGCCCCGAGGGCTCGGGAGTGTTTCGGGGGTGTTCCGGGAGGTTTAGAACTTAGAATTTCTGCAGAAAAATCTGCAGCAGTGCACATGCCCTCCCTTCTTCGCGATCGCGACTTTCCCTCCGCGATCGCGATGCCTTCACTGCTCTCTACTTCGCGTTCGCAATCCCCCAGCACGCGTTCGCGTAGCTTCAGCGTTCCCTTCAATGCGATCGCGTTAGGCCTCACGCTTTCGCGTAGGCCAAACCTTGGACCTCAGTAATTTTTCCTCTACGCGTTCGCGTTACTCGACCCGCGATCGCGATGCTCTGCCCGTGTGACCCTTCGCGAACGCATCCCCTTTTCCGCGAACGCGAAGGGTAAATCTGCCCAATGATATTTTAAATTTTCAGAACAGTATGGTCGCGAGATTTTCGTAAAAACATCTGAGTTCCTTCTTCTCCAAGGTCCCTAGGCCTCCATTGAAACTTCCTTTCATCAAGACCTCTTGGGTAAGTAAATTCCCACTTATTTCCTTCATTTTCCTTCATTAATTAGTAAGTTTCTAAGCCTAAATCATGTAATCTAGGGTTGAAATTGGGGGAAATGGGTAGAGTTAGGGCTTTTCGATTTTCTTCGATTTAGACCTCGTTTTGGGGTCGAATTTGAAAACAATATATTCGGGCTCGTGGGGGAATGGGTGATATGAAATTGGTTCGAACCTCGGATTTTGACCAAGCGGGCCCGGGGTCGATTTTTGGAATTTTGGGAAGAAAGCTTAGAAAACTATATTTAGGCATTGGGTTTGATTTGTTTAGCTTATATTAATGTTGTAAAGTCGTTATTTCCTAGATTTGATTGAGTTGGAGCCGAATTCGAGAGGGAAGGCGGTCGTTGTGGATTGATTTAGCTGTGGAAGTTGAGGTAAGTGTTTGGTCTAACTTTGGCTTGAGGGAATAGGAGTAGAGTCTTACTTGCTAATTGCTAATTGTCGAGTACGGTGTATAGGCATGGTGACGAGTATCTATACACTGGTGTCTAGCATGACCGTGTGTCCTTATATTGAGATTATCCTGAACTTGTTGAGATTCTCCCATGCTTATTTGATGATTTCTATATACTGTAAAGAGCATGAGACAGAGATTATGATTATTAGACTCCGTGGAGCATTGGCTTGAGTTGTGTTGCGAATTGTGAAGGTATATGATATGAAATGATTCTTTGGGATGTAGCTCAAATGATAAAGTGAGTTATAGAGTAAGAAATGAAAGCAAAAGAAAGAGATATTGGTTAATCCCTTGCCGGGACGTTTTATTGATATGATGATTTTCCCCTTGCCGGGATATTGAGTTATTGACTTTTCTCCCTTGCCGGGATTTAGTGTGTTATTGTGTTCTCTTGCCGGGATTTCTTTCACTAATTGTTTACTCCCTTGCCCCTTATTTTCGATTGTTGCCTGGGTGAGGATTAATAATATAAATATATGGATCGGGTTGCGCGCTGCAACAACGATAAATGATATATATGTGGATCGGGTTGCACGCCGCAACAATACTAAATGATATGGGTCGGGTTGCACGCCGCAACAGTGATGATTATGGATCGGGTTGCACGCCGCAACAGTGATGATTATGGATCGTGTTGCACGCTGCAACAGTGATGATTGAGGATCGGGTTGTGCGCCGCATCAAGTTATAGCTTAAGTGTGGTTATTCGGGATTTAAGTTTCTGTTGGCTGTTATAACCTTAGAATTTAGACTCCTTGTTTATAACTGTTGCCTCCCCATAGCATGCTCCCCCTCCCTTATATACTGCTTATTTCCTGTTTATTTTTCTGCAATATATTTCATAACTGCACAGGTTTATCTGGTAATCTGGTCTAGCCTCGTCACTACTTCGCCGAGGTTAGGCTAGGCACTTACTGGCATATGGGGTCGGTTGTGCTGATGCTACACTCTGTGCATCTTTTTGCACAGATCACAGCGCCGGAGCAGCAGCTTTTGGACAGCAGTAGAGGATTCGGGAGCTGACTTCAGTCCAGGGACATTCGAGGTAGCCTTGCTGACGTTCGCAGGCCCGGAGTCCCTTTCTATTTTATTCAGTTTGTTATCATTTGTACCGAAGCAGACAGTTTTATGTTTCATTCGAACCTTGTATTTAGTATTCTCTAGACGTTCGTGAGTATTGTGACACCAGTCTTGGGTAGAGGATT
>NW_017670569.1:412163-425204 GCF_001879085.1 Nicotiana attenuata | reverse complement strand
CATTAATTAGCAATAGAATTGACCATATTAACCTTTACTATCTCACATAAACACTCCTAACACATATTCCAACACTATTTACTCCAAGGACAATGTAGGAAAAAAATAATTAATTCATTCTTGAAATCTGGAAAAATCACTTATTTTGGACCACAAGAAAAAGGCCAAAAAATCACTTATTTTGGACCGGAGGGAGTAATATTTAAGGCATTTAAATCACCTAAAATTTTGGGCATTAAAATATTTCCTTATTGAACTACTTAAGAAAGTCCTAATTTTTAGCCTTTACCATAACATGTTAATTAAATAAGGAAACGTGCTCATGGGTTACGTTTGTTGAAAATTTTCTACAACTTACTTTTGTTGATTTAATAGTTACTTAATTATTATTTAAATATTTAAGAGCTTAAAATTAATTTAAATTTTGCTTATTAATTTATTTTCTTATTTGAACCATGTAGAAAGTTATAATATTTAGAGATTATTAAAATATCACTTCGTATAGGTTTTGCACGTAAATTATATATAAACAATTACAAAAATAGATAAAAGAAGAATAAAAAGATTTAAGAAAGAAGAGGTACAGGTTCTTCGATATAACGTAGATAGTTTCACTTTATAAAAATATACAAGACTACCGCACCAATAATCTTATTTAATATTATACTTTTAAATTTTAAAAGTTTTAAATGCACATAGTAACAAGATAATTTATGAGATTCTTTAATTATTAATCCATGATATATTTAGAGCGGGTTTATCAGCTAGCTTTCAATTGTTGATTCTCTTACTAGCTTGCTTTATTTCTTCTTCTTTTAATGTCTTTTTTTGTTTGTTATTGCACCTTGATTTTGTGTTATTTAAAGATCTTAGATTATTAGTTGTTTGCTAATATGTTATAAGTTGTATCCTTCAAGATTATTTACATTTTCAAGATTCTTGCCTATGAAACTGAAATTATGAAATTACAAACTTGGAACAAATTTTAAGTTGAATTATTGATGATTGAGGACTTCTGAGATAGTTTCTTTAATTATTGAATTAGTTATACACAACCAATATTCCTGATCATCTTTAGGAACTTACACTTTTATTTTATAAACTCAAAATTAATTTTTAAATAAGTTTATACTCAGTAAGACAGAATTCACGCGCATCGCGCGTACCCTTAGGAAAATAATAAAATGACTATCTTGTCTAGTTTGAAATCAAATTTTAAAGGGTAAAAAAGGCAAACGACATTTCGCTAAAGGTCTTCATGCTTTAAATATAATAGATAGATTATTAATTATCTTTGCTTAATAAACGGAGGTCTTGAGTTTGACTCTCAACGAGAGATTTTTTTTTTTGTATTTCAGAATTTCGCCTTGGTTGTATTCATTGCGCGAACGAGTACGGTCGATACGTATACAGTCGATACAGGTTGTATTCTTTATATGCACCCTTGTAATTCGCTTTAATTGTATTCGTTTCGCGAACAAATACAGTTCATAATGTTGTAGTCGTTGCGCATCAGAACACAAGTGACACAAGCTGGTAACAATTGAGGAGTAGCTACGAGTGGTAACTAGACAAACTATAGTTACGTATAACAATTAGGCTCTAAGTTGTAATGCTTTATAAAAAGGAAAATTACCAGCTATGTCCATTTATAAGTAGCTTACTAAAAAAATTGGCCAATTGATAAAATATTACTAATATTAGCCAAATTAGCCAATTAGCTATTTGTAACAAAAAAAAAAAATCAAATTTTTGCTTTGTTTTGAGTGGGTGCTATTAAACTAGATTGGGCACAACTTAAGGAGCTTGAATCTCAGTTTTGGGATGATTTTGTGAAGTTTTAAGGTGGTTTGAATTGAAAATTCGAAATAAAAATTGAACATGAAAAAAATGATGTGTATCACACTTGGTATCATTTGTGTATCACATATGTATCATATTTGTATCAATTATGTATCACAATGTATACCTGTGTGTGAGATACATGCGTAATACATGTGTCGCAGAAGACTTTTTTGAACTTGATTTAATTACGAATTTTGATACAAAACCAGTCCAAATCACCTCCAATCCTCCTCAAATTTTGTATATTGACTTATCTATATATTGTCAATGAATTTCAACTATACCCATTGAAAAAGTTCCTTTTTTGTTTAGATTTTTGAAATATTGTATATATTTTTGTATTTCATCATCTTATTGCTACCTCATCCGTGAAAATTTCTTTTCCGTCTTGTATCTAGTGTTGCTAATCACGCTTAAAAATATGGAAGGTGATTTTTGCATGTGATTCTTTGAGAGAAAAACCCTATTATTTGGTTTTTCAATTTTTGTTGGCTAGTTTTAGTAAGTGTATGACTAATGGCTAGAAGTTGGTAAGTTGAGATTTTTTTGGGACATTTGTGTAAGTTTTCCTTATAAAAATTCCTTATTAAACAACAATATTTGGATCTTCAGCTACTCATGAATTTAAATATAGAAGTGAGAATAAATATTACTTTGATCGTGTATATGAAAAACACTAATCGTGCATTTATTGGTTTCATGAGTAAAATTTTACCCATTTCCATTTATATGGTGATTATCGCATGTAAATAAACTTGTAAGCTCTTTCTAAAAAGCATTTTTAAATCAAACGATGAATTGAACATTTTAAAACTCTTTTAATTTGACCAAGTATTTTACTTTATTATCACCTATATTTTTTTATAATTTTCAAAAAACCATTCCACCAAGCCTTTATCATCCTTAACTTCATGCCTTTACAAGCTTTCTTCTGAATCCATTGATTTGGGAAAATGGTTAAATTTGTGACTATACTATTTTGAGTAACTTTGCTCTCCGTTCAACTTTTGGTCTAATTCTATCTCTTTTTCCTTCCCCGTTAAGAAAAAATCTCTTTTTTTCCTTGACCTCTGACAAACTCCAATCTGAGAGTAATTAAATACCCTAGTAAAAAGTTACAGGGTAAATATTATTTATTTTTTTTCCGAAGAATTTGGAGATATAAAACTCATCCATTTTGCGGTGAAGCTTCATCAATAATAACAAATGAAAATAATATGCTAATATTATGGTACGAATAGGCCAAAAGTTTAAGGAGAGCAGAATTGAGCAATTTTAAACAAATATTCGAAATTCACATATAGTGCATACAGTGAATTTTTTGGGGGAATGACACAGTTACTCACAAAAACAAAACTATTTACTTATCTACCCAATTATTTTTCTACCCATCAAACTAATTACATTTCCTACCCATAGTATTTTTTGTAGGGAATTTTCTCTTTTTTCTCCAATTCTTTTTTATTTCTATGCTTCTTTTCTTTTTTCCTTTTTTTCTTTCTTTTCTCCTTTTCTTTTTTTCTCGTTTTCTTCTTATTTTTTTCTTCTTTCTCTTTTATTCATTTATTTTTGCCCAGAACGTATTATTGTTATTTTTACCACAACTCATTTCGCACTCAAATTTAACTCCTTCTTTATTTTCTTTCTTTATTTCTTGTTCCTTTTCTAACTCCACGTGATTGCCATGCAAACCTTGATCTCCTTCCCTACAAATATCAGTACACACTCTACTATTAGCAATAACACTACCAATTATGGAGCAAGAAAACATAATCTACGGCCACCAAATCTCCGTATATACTAGTTAGAATAGAAATGATAATAAAATATTGGAAAATGCAATAAAAATATAAGTAGCAAAAAAGACTTCTAGTGCCATATGATACCAATATGGTATACATGTATACCAACAGAGTATATGATTGCTCTAGAATATTGCTACAACTATCTGCGACTATACTACTGTACCAAAACATTAAAGGATGCAATAAAAGTATGAGAAATTCACATGCTCGCATTGCAAGCTAAATATTCGCAAGGCAACTTGCTCATTCCGTATACTAACAGGGTATATAATTGTATGGGGTCGTTCGAACAATTGCCTATAACTATAAAAACTATTACATAATACACATAATCTATGTCAATCGGCACAAAAAAATTCCAGCACTGCAAATCATGTTCATATAAATAATTTTATAATAGAATTCACTTAAAAATGCAGCTAAAACAATCAAAAAAAATATTCAAACTACCATATGATACCAATATGGCATATAACTATACGAACAGGTATACAGTTTTACTAGTTAATTTCCGGCAACTATATGACTATACTACTATTACATAACACACATGCATAAAGAGAAAAATAAAAAAATAGTGTACCACATATTAATATAATAAAGTATTTCAAGATATTGTACTATATTACTATTTATAAAAAAAAAAAAAAAACCAAATAGTGTACCAATTAAATGCAGCTAATACAACCAAAAAATGATTCAACTAGCATATGATACCATATAGTATATTGATATACTAATAGGGTATATAGCTGTGCGGGGTCATTCCAACAACTGCATATAAATATAAAAACTATTACATAATACACAAAATCTATGTCCGTAGGTACAAGAAAATCCAACACAGCAAAACATGATCATATAAACCATTTCAGAATAGAATTCACTTAAAAATACAGCTAAAACAATCAAAAAATATTCCAACTACGATATGATACCAATATGACATATAATTATACCAATAGGGTATACAGCTCTACGAATTAATTCCAGGCAACTATATATAACTATACTACTATTACATAATACACATGCATAAAGATAAAATTTTAAAAATGTAACATTCGGACTAGGTGTGGACATATTAAATGGGTATTAATTTGAAGTGTAGTATGAGTACGTAATCAACGTGTACTCAGTGAGTATCCCGCCTAATCCCGAAGGGTAGAGACGAGATGGCCAACTCCGACACTCACTAGAGATTAATTAGCAATATTCTATAAGTGCGAGGAAAATCATGGATTTGTATAGAAGTTCTCACTGTGAAGCCAGAAAAACAGGTAAACACCTTCAACAATAAATCCAGGGCTTCTAAAGTTTGTTCTTTATTATCTTATCAGTTTATATCAAGCCACCTAGGGCCAATTCCACATTTACAATTTTCAAGTAACAGATAAACACGCGCAAATCATGCCGAGGTCGACGGCCCGCTCCAACAGAAATGTAAATTGTGCACTGCCGAGGGTCGAGCGGCACGAACCATAGATGCATCTATTCTCACCGAGGCGTTCGGCCCGTTCCATAAATAAACACATATCCTGCTCGCGAATCATCCTTACGACGCAGGCACACATAAAATACATGCTCAATCAGTCAAATAAGAACTTATCGGGGACTATTTATTCAAATAAAACCAATTCTCCTTTAACAATTTAAGAAATGAAGTTTAATCCTTTTAGAAATTTACTTACTAATTCGATGTGAGTTAAACAATTCGAGCTACCAATGGGTTCGCAATTAATCCGCGTGCAACATGCTTTTGGGTCCTAACTACCCGGACAATAGCATAATAGTAGCTACGCACGGACTCTCGTCACCTCGTGCGTACGTAGCCCCCACAAATAGGAGCACATAATCAATTACTTCACCTATGGGGTAAATTCCCCCTTACAAGATTAGAAAGGAGACTCACCTCGCTCCGAAGACTCATAGCCGGCATATTACATTCTTCCGAAGGCTTGAACCAACGCACAATGCACCAAAACTAGCCAATTAACGACAAACTAATGAGAATATGCTCAAATACTTGTTAACAATTCAGATTATACAAATTCCCAACTCCGCTTAGTGAAATGACCAAAATGCCCTCGGGCCCACGTGCCCAGAATCCAAAATTTCTCGAAGATAAAGGTTACCCATGACCTTAGGAACTCAAATATATGATTTTCTCTTAATTCCATACTCAAAATCGTGATCAAAATCCAAGTTTATAATTTTCTAGGTTTTCCACCAAAACCCTCAATTTTACACTAATCTCATGCTTAAATCCATGCATAATTGATGTATTTAACACAAAAGTGATGGGGATAACTTACCTTGACATTGACGACGAAAATCCCCTCTTGAAGCTCTCCAAAATCGCCCAAGCCATGAGGAATATGGGAGAAATGGCCAATCCCCGACTTTAAATTAACCTTCTGCCTCCAGGGATTTTCGCTTCTGCGGAAATAATCCCGCTTCCGCGGTCCCGCTTTTGCGGAAAATATTCCGCTTCTGCGGTCCCTGGGCTCAAGCCCATTTTCGCTTCTGCGATGAGCCAACCGCTTCTGCGATTCCGCATCAGCGGATCAAGGGCCGCTTCTGTGGTCCTGGCTGCCCTCGCCCTCGTCCNTCCTTTTCTCAACTACTCCAGTGGATCGTCCCGGGATATCGTCCTGTAGTCCATCATATGTGTATATCCGAAGGATCTCCCGGGATACCGTCCCGTAATCCAACTATCAATGTGCAAGGGGATCTATCGGGAATCGAACAGTCCCAAAGTAAATATGCAGGGGGATCTACCGGGAATCTAACCCGTAGTCCCAAAGTAAACAAACAAGGGGGAGGGGGGGGAGGGAGCTACCGGAATCCCACATCCGTAGTCCCAATGTAAATACGCAGCCACAACAAGAAGATATCCAGCAATGAAGTTCAAAGAAATACAAGGCAACAGATAGTTCTAGCCTAACATGCTTCACGTAGTACAACTAAGGAAACTTAAGCAAGTAGGCAATTTAGATCAGCTAAGCATGCTTTTCTAAACTAATACAGGCTATAATTGCAAATAGAATAAAGCAGGTAAGAAAGAAACTCAATCTAAATATTTAAGTAAAACCGGATTTTCAACAATTACGCTCAAGTACGCGCTCGTCACCTCACGTACAGGGCATTCAATTACCAAACATCATATCCTAAGGGGAAAGTCCCCTACACAAGGTTAGACAAGCCACTTACCTCGAACCGGCTCCATAATCAACTCGAAACCACACTTTTGCCACGAGTATCCGACTCCAAATTGTCACGACCCAAAATCCACTAAGGGTCGTGGTGGCGCCGGACACCTCTGTCAGGCCAGCCAACTAGATTATCAATTAATTCCTCTTTTAATACTTTTGAAAATCTAAGGTTTTTCCTTCCATTTTCATAAATAAAAGTTCACTACTTGAATTCAAATTTAAATAATAACAATTAGTACAAATCCGTTGAAACCTATCCGAGAAACCCGGTGTCACAAGTACATGAGCATTTATCGATAAGGAAAGTAAAATACAACATCTGTCCGAAATACAGTGGACAGGGAATAAATAATAAAATGCTGAAAGGAACTACACTGGCTGCGGGTCGTCTCGAACAATGCAGCTCACCTAGTCCCAGAGTCGTCCGTGCTGCTACGCCCGATAGGCTGCTAGAGGTATATATACCTGTGCAACAAAATGCACAGAAGTGTAGTATGAGTACGTAATCAACGTGTACTCAGTGAGTATCCCGCCTAATCCCAAAGGGGTAGAGACGAGATGGCCAACTCCGACACTCACTCGAGATCAATTAGCAATATTCTATAAGTGCGAGAAAAATCATGGATTTGTATAGAAGTTCTGACTGTGAAGCCAGAAAAACAGGTAAACACCTTCAACAATAAATCCAGGGCTTCTAAAGTTTGTTCTTTATTATCTTATCAGTTTATATCAAGCCACCTAGGGCCAATTCCACATTTACAATTTTCAAGTAACAAATAAACACGCGCAAATCATGCCGAGGTCGACGGCCCGCTCCAACAGAAATTTAAATTGTGCACTGCCGAGGGTCGAGCGGCACGAACCATAGATGCATCTATTCTCACCGAGGCATTTGGCCCGTTCCATAAATAAACACATATCCTGCTCGCGAATCATCCATGCGACGCAGGCACACATAAAATACATGCTCAATCAGTCAAATAAGAACTTATCGGGAAATATTTATTCAAATAAAACCAATTCTCCTTTAACAATTTAAGAAATGAAGTTTAATCCTTTTAGAAATTTACTTACTAATTCGATGTGAGTTAAACAATTCGAGCTACCAATGGGTTCGCAATTAATCCGCGTGCAACATGCTTTTGGGTCCTAACTACCCGGACAATAGCATAATAGTAGCTACGCACGGACTCTCGTCACCTCGTGCGTACGTAGCCCCCACAAATAGGAGCACATAATAAATTACTTCACCTATGGGGTAAATTCCCCCTCACAAGATTAGAAAGGAGACTCACCTCGCTCCGAGCACTCATAGCCAGCATATTACATTCTTCCGAAGGCTTGAACCAACGCACAATGCACCAAAACTAGCCAATTAACGACAAACTAATGAGAATATACTCAAATACTTGTTATCAATTCAGATTATACAAATTCCCAACTCCGCTTAGTAAAATGACCAAAATGCCCTCGGGCCCACGTGCCCGGAATCCAAAATTTCTCGAAGATAAAGGTTACCCATGACCTTAGGAACTCAAATATATGATTTTCTCTTAATTCCATACTCAAAATCGTGATCAAAATCCAAGATTATAATTTTCTAGGTTTTTCACCAAAACCCTCAATTTTACACTAATTCTCATGCTTAACTCCATGCATAATTGATGTATTTAACTCAAAAGTGATAAGGATAACTTACCTTAACATTGACGACAAAAATCCCCTCTTGAAGCTCCCCAAAAATCCGCCAAGCCATGAAGGAAGGGGAGAAATGAACTCAATCCTACGTTTTAAAACAAGCTTCTGCCTCCAGTCATTTCCGCTTCTGCGGAAGCCCTACCGCATCAGCGGTTCCGCTTATGCGGTCAAAAGGCCGCTTCTGCGGCTCCTTCCCAAGTCGCCCTTTCTCGCTTCTGCGATGCTCCTTCCGCAGATGCGGTCCCGCTTCTGCGGAACCTTGACCGCATCTGCGGTCCTCAAGCCTTGGACCAAAAACCGCTTCTGCAGCTCCCCGTTCGCTTCTGCGGTGCCGCTTCTGCGGTCAACCAACCGCAAAAGCGAAAATACCAGCAACCAGATGCCTTCAGCTCTCTTCCAAATTCCAATTTCGATCCATTAACCACCCGGAATCCACCAGAGGCCCCCGGACCCCATCCAATCACACCAACCAGTCCCAAAACACATTACGAACTTGCTCGAGGCCTCAAATCACATCACACAACACGAAAATCATGGGTTACACCCCAATTCAATCTTTATGAACTTTGAACTTTCCAACTTCTATTTCCGATGTTTAAACCTATCAAATCACGTCCGATTGACCTCAAATTTTGCACACTAATCACATTTGACATTACGGACCTACTCCAACTTTCGGAATTGGATTCCGACCCCGATATCAAAAAGTCAACCTCCGGTCAAACTTCCCAAAAACCTTCAAATTTCTATCTTTAGCCAAATGGCTTCAAAATGACCTACGGACCTCCGAATTCGCTTCCGATCGCGCTCCCAACTCCAGAATCACCATACGGAGCTATTCCCAGACTCGGAATCCCAAACGGACATCGATAACACTGAAATGCACTTCAAGTCAAAAATAAGAAATTCCTTCTAAATGCTAACTTCCACATTAGGCGCCAAAACACACCCGGGTTATCCAAAACCCGAACCGGGCATACGCCCAAGTCTGAAATCATCATACGAACTTGCTGGAACCTTGGGATCCTGATTCCGAGGTCGTTTACTCAAAAATCCAATCCTAGTTCATTCTTTCAACTTTAAGCTTCTCAAATGAGAATTTTCATTTAAATTTAACTCCGATCTGCCTGAATTTAAATTCCGACCATGCGAATAAGTCACAATACCTGAAATGAAGCTGCTCATGGCCTCAGACTGCTGAACGACGCGCTAGGGCTCAAAACAACCGGTCGGGTCGTTACACAAATGGCCCAAATCTATTTAATTCAATTACATATCGTAAATAACATCTCAAGCAACTGATTCTACGATTTAATTCAAAGCTAAGATGCAAAATTAGGTAAAATGACCCAAACGCCCCTCAGGACAACATCTCGAATTCGGATGAAATTAACATTTACAGAACCCTCGTACTCTCACGAGTCTAACCATATAAAAATCTCTCAAATCGGAGGTAAAAAACCCACTCAAATCTCAATAATTAGGTCTATGAAGTTTCTACCCATTTTCCATTCAAAATCCGAAATTAGATGATGAAATTAACTAAAGATTGATGAAATATAACTAGAAAGGGTTAAAGAATCGTTACCCAATGATCTCCTCTTCAAATCCCTCTCAAAATCGCCCTCTCCCGAACTCCAATTCAATTTTTCTGACTTTTGAAACTACACCCTCGAAATCACTATTTCTGGCCAGCTATTTCCGCATTTGCGGTCCTGGGACCGCACCTGCGGTCCCACGCATCTGCAACTTTCATTAAAAGGCCAGGTTCCGCATCTGCGGTCACCCACTCGCAGATGCGGTTCCGCTTCCGCGGAAGATCATCCGCATCTGCGGTACCTGAAGAATTCACCAAATTCGCTTCTGCGGTCCCCTTAGCCGCATCTGCGGTCCCCAAACCGCAGATGCGAAAATATCAGAAGCAGCAAAGTCTGCAATCCCTCAACTTCAAAAATCTTTCCGTTAACCATCCGAAATTATCCCGAGGCCCCCGAGACCTCAACCAAAAGCACCAATAACACCTAATAGCTCATTCAAACTTATACCAATCCTTAAACCACCTAAAACAACACCGGGAACTCGAATTAATCATTGATTCAAGCCTAAGAACTTCAATTCTCACAAAACACGCTTTCGATCAAAAACCTAACCCAAACACGTCCGAGTGACCTGAAATTTTGCACACACATCCCAAATGACATGACAGAGCTACTACAACTTCCAGAATTCCATTCCGACCCTCGGATCAAAATCTCACTATCGGACCGAAAACTTAAAAAATTCAAACTTCAGCATTTCAAGCCTAAATTAGCTACGGACCTCCAAAACACATTCAAAAGACGCTCCTAACCTCGAAATCACCTAACGGAGCTAACGGGACCATCAGATTTCCATTCCGAGGCCGTCTTCATACTGTTCTGACTATGGACCATTTTCCAACACTTAAGCTCTCCTTTAGGGACGATGTGTCCCAAAACTCTCCGAAACTCAAAACCGAACGTCCCGGCAAACCAAAATAGCAGAAAAGAACTTAGGGGAAGCAGTTAATAGGGATCAGGGCAAAAATTCCAAAAACGACCGGCCGGGTCGTTGCACCACAACAAGAGGTGATGTCTTAATTATTGTGAATTACACATATGTATAACTGTTCTTTGTTTTTTCTGATAAATACTTGAGACAAATTTCTGCTTTTTCAGGTGGACTAATCCTTTTTTAAGCCAAGTACTTCTGTAGCATTACTCCAGTATGTTGTAATAGCGAAGTTATCCAAATTTACACATAATTACTAATTTAGTTAAATATGTTGTAATATCGGACGTATGTTCTCTTGGATTTGGTGTTTATCCAAATTGACTATAACAAAACTCTTGGTTATTTTATATCTACGAATATATGTTTGATTATTGGTTGAGATTTTGTATCATTATTTTACTTTTCCTGCAATTACGGATGATGTGTATATGAACTGGAAGTGAATTTTGAAAAATCTACTTCAGCTTTTGGTTTATTACAGTTATCCAACCTTCTCTACTAATCATGTTTTTATGCATAAATATTGGTGGTCCTAGCATAGACACAATCCTATGAAATTTATATATATGTATTTGATTTAATTCTTTTGAATGCGATCACTAAATTTAGTCTACAATAAAGACATGTTTCTACTGAGAGGTCCACTAGAGATCAGAAATTGTTGAAGAAACAACAAGATCTTTCTTTTGTCCCGCTTGAATAGCTTACTGAATTAGCTCAGTAAGGCCTACAGCTTCTCTTGAGTCTATAGGAAAGATCAGGGCAGATATGCCCCGGAAAGCAAGAAATCCCTAAATCTAGTTATTCTTTAGGGTAAAAGGCTATATTATTTTTTCTTTGAAACAATCCGCGCATCGCGCGGGTGCGTATACTAGTTATCTTATAAAAAATAGAAGCTTAAAGGTAAATTATTTTTTAAATATACAATCAGTCATCTGTAACAACATCATCATATAACAATTATTCACTATAAAAGTCAAATTTTTCTCGGAACCGATTTTTTATGTTATATTTTACCTCTCTATAATTGCTTTTTACCTATAAAAGCAACATTCATCTTTATGGTAGTATGCTCTTTATAAAATTACTCCTCTATAACATTCATGAAGAAACTCTAATAAGATCACCAATAATAAGTTTAAAGATTTTGACCTCAACCTACGGCTACTTGGACCGAGAGAGAGGATCCAATTGTTAACCTCTTAGATTTCCTTCAAAGGAAATCTATTCGATATCTTTTTTTTGAAAGTTTGGACACAAATCTTTGCTAATTCAAACGTTATGTCACTGATAAGAGACTAGAATATATGAATAGACTACAATTATGGAGTTTTTCCATCAATCTTGAAATAATTTAATCTTCTAGTAGCTTTAAAATGTATGTTTTAGAGTTTAAATCTTTATACATTTAGTTATAAATTTATTAATAACGTGTTAGCTTTCTTTAATATTTAATTAGTCAAATTTACATATATATGAGTATTTAAATTTGAATAATTTTCTTATCTTTTATATGTAACATTAACTAAAATTGATTTTTGGATAATTTTTGTTTATAACAACCAAAATATATTTAAACGTCAAATGTTGTTATTGGTGTATAACAATCATTCACTATAAAAGTCAAAAATCAGAATAAACGATGCTGTTATAGAGAGATCTGATTGTAGAAAGATGTCACTCTTTTTGGACAGTCCAAAGGAAAGAGTGTTACTTTAATTGAGACATTGAACTTTTTTTTCAAAGGAGAAAAAGCTTGAAATCGAGCAACTATAACCATTAGACTTTCAGTTTAATATCACCGCAGCCGTGAGGAAAAAGCTGTTTTTGTCTTCGGATGATTTCTAGCTTGGTATTAAAAAATTTAACTCTCTACCTATACTAAATCACGGTATTTATATTTTAGAATTTTGTCTAATTTACCCTATATATATATATATATATAT
>NW_017670569.1:403112-405085 GCF_001879085.1 Nicotiana attenuata | reverse complement strand
AGTTCATGTTATTTGTCATGTCCTAGCCTCATCACTACTTCACCGAGGTTAGGCTCGACACTTACCAGTACATGGGATCGGTTGTATTGATACTGCACTTTGCACTTTCTGTGCAGATTTTGGTGCTGGACCTCATTGATTAGAGTTGGGTTGTTGCCTTCAGTCCATCAGGAGACCCAAGGTAGATCTTCCGGCGTTCGCAGACCCTGGAGTCCCCTTCCCTCTATCTTAGTTTTCTTGTTTTCCTTCATTTCAAGAACAAATGTATTTTCTTTAAACCAGTATTTGTAGAAACTCTTAGAAGTTCGTGGATTGTGACACCAGATCTTTAGGGTAGTCATGTATTAGTGTTTCAAACTGTAATAAAGTTTTTGCACTTCTTATTTGTTTAGTTAAATTATTGTTAATTACAATTTTGGTTAGTGATTAGCCTGTTAGAACTATATCTGTTGGCTTGCCTAGCATTCTAAGAGTTAGGCGCCATCACGATTCCGACGATGGGAAATCCGGGTCGTGACAAGTTAGTATCAGAGCACTAGGTTGCCTAGGTCTCACAATTCACGAACAATCTAGGTAGAGTCTGAGGGATCGGTACAGAGACGTCTGTGCTTATCCCAGAGGCTACAGAGTTTAGGAATAACTTCACATCTATTCTTCTCTATCGTGCGATTTGATTTCTCAATGCTAATTGGACTTCTACTCTTTTATTTCGGCAGATGCCGAGAACACGTACCGCTTCATCAGTTGATCAGTAGCCCGATCCCCCAGCGGCAACTCCTATGAGGGGCAGAGGACGAGGACGAGGCCGTGCTAGAGGCTGAGGCAGGGCCAGGGCTCAGCCTAGAGCTCGAGCAACAGCATCAGTGGCGGATCCTCAGGTGGAGTTTGATGATGAGGTTCTGGCTCAGACCGTTCTGGCAGGACCAGCTCAGGTTCTAGAGGGGTTCATCGCTACCTCGGTACTTCAAGATGCTTTGGTCCATCTAGTGGGCCTTATGGAGAGCGTAGCTCAGATTGGCACATTTCCTGTAGCACCAACCGTCTCTCAGGTTGGGGGAGGAGCCCAGACTCCCGCTACACACACTCCGGAGTAGATGGCTCCTCAGTTTCAGACTCCAGCAGCCCAGCCAGTGGGAGTAGCTCAGCCAGTTGTTGCGGCTCAGGCCGCCGGTGGATCATCTATGTCTTCTGAGGCTTGAGGTTGGACAAGTTCACCAAGCTTTTCCTAGTTCATTTCTATGGGGAAGCTTCTGAGGACCCTCAGGATTATCTTGACCGCTTCCATGAGGTGTTGTGGAACATGGGGATAGTGGAGACAAATGGGGTCGAATTCATTGTATTCCAGATGATTGGGTCCGCTAAGAGATGGTGGAACGATTTTGTGTTGACTAGACCAGCTGGGTCGCCGTCCTTGACTTGGGACCAGTTCTTTCAGCTATTTCTCGAGAAGTTCCTTCCTATCACTCGAGAGAGGACTATCGCAGGTGGTTTGAGCATCTTCAGTAGGGTTCTATGACTGTCACTCAGTACGAGACTAGGTTTGTTGATTTGGCTTGTCATGCTCTTCTTATCCTCCCCACCGAGAGAGAGAGGGTGAGGAGGTTTATTGAGGGACTCGCTCACCCTATCAGATTGTAGATGGCTAAGGAAATAGAGAGCGAGATTTCTTTTCAGGATGTGGCCAATGTGGCCAGGCAGGTTGAGATGGTTTTAGTTCAGGGGAGTGGTCAGGGGTCTGACAAGAGGCCTCGTCATTCAGGTAGGTTCAGTGGTGCCTCGTTTGGAGGCAGTGATTCTTTTGGTAGAGGCCATCATCCCAGGACGTTTCATTCAGCACTTCAGGCTTCTCACAGTGCTTCAGGTGGCCGTGGCTCTCATATGCAGTTTTCTAATCAGCTAGCCTATAGTGCATCACCAGCTCCTATCAGTGCACCTCCGCTCCAGAATTTTCAAGGTGTTTACTCAGGCCGTCA
>NW_017670569.1:399802-402804 GCF_001879085.1 Nicotiana attenuata | reverse complement strand
GAATTGTCAACAAGTAAAGTACGAGCATCAGAGACCTGGTGGTTTGTTTCAGAAGATTGAGATTCCTGAGTGGAAATGGGAGCGTATCACTATGGACTTCGTTGTTGGACTCCCACAGACTCAGAGGAAGTTCGATGTAGTATGGGTCATTGTGGATAGGATGAATAAGTCAGTGCATTTCATTCCTGTGGAGTTTCCTATTCTTCAGAGCGGTTGGCAGAGATATATATCCGTGAGATCGTTCGTCTTCATGGTTTGCCCGTTTCTATCATTTTTGATCGAGGTACACAGTTTACCTCGCATTTCTGGAAGACAGTACATCGTGAGTTGGGTACACGGGTCAAGTTGAGCACAACATTTCATCCTCAGACGGACGGACATCCCGAGCGTACTATTCAGGTCTTGGAGGATATTCTCCGTGCCTATGTTATTGACTTTGGAGGTTCTTGGGATCAGTTCTTGCCGTTAGCGGAGTTTGCCTACAACAACAATTATCAGTCGAGCATCCAGATGGCTCCTTATGAGGCATTATATGGTAGGCGATGTCGGTCGCTCGGTTGTTGGTTATTGATTTAGTACAGGATGCCTTGGATAAGGTTAAGATCATTCAGGATAGACTTCGTACAGCTCAGTCCAGGCAAAAGAGTTATGCCGATCATAAGGTTCGTGATGTGGCATTCATGGTTGGAGAGAGATGTTGCTTCGGGTGTCACCCATGAAGAGTGTGATGAGATTTGGGAAGAAGGGCAAGTTAAGACCTAGGTTCATCGGACCTTTTGAGATCCTTGATCGAGTGGGAGAGGTGGCTTACATACTTTCGTTGCCGCAAGGTTTTTCAGTATTACATCCAGTGTTTCATGTGTCCATGCTTTGGAAGTATCACGACAATCCATCCCACGTATTATATTTTAGCACTGTCTAGCTGGACAAAGATTTGACCTATGAGGAGGAGCCGGTAACTATTCTAGACCGGCAGGTTTGTCAGTTGAGATTGAATAGTTATCCTTCGGTTCGTACGCAGTGGAGAGGTCAACTTGTCAAGGCAGCTACCTGGGAGTTTGAGTCTGATATGCGGAGCATATATCCCCATCCTTTCGCTAGCTCAGGTACTTTTCTATGTCCGTTCGAGGACGAACTATTGTTTTAGATGTGGAGAATGTGATGACCCAAAAGGTCATCTCGTGTTTTTAAAACCCAATTCGGGGTTCCAAGCCCTTCAAAACCTCATTTTCTTTCTCCTCGATTTGCGTGCACAGTCTAGATGCGTTTCCAGAAAGCCTTTATGTAAAAATATGAGAAAATACTAAGTTTTGCCTTTGAAATTGATTTAAGTTGACTTCGGTTAACATTTTGAGTAAACGAACCCGGACCCGTGTTTTGATGGACCCGTGTTTTGACGGTCCTGGAGGGGTCCGTAGTAAAATGTGGGACTTGGGCGTATGCCCGGAATAGAATTCCGAGGTCCCTAGCCCGAGAAATGAATTTTGAAGAAAATTGTTAAATTGAAAATATAATGGTTTCTAGAAATTGAATAATGTTTGATCTTGTTGGTATCGGGCCCGTATTTTGGTTTCGGAGCCCGGTACAGGTTTAATATGGTATTTAAGTCATGTATGTGAAATTTGGTGAGAAACGGGATAGTTTTGATGTGATTCGGACGTCCGGTTGCGAAAATAGAAATTTTAAGTGTTCTTAAGGATTTCATGTGTTTTGGTGTTAGATCCGTAGTTTTAGATGTTATTTTGGCGATTTGATCGCACGAGCAAGTCCGTATGATGTTTTTAGACTTGTGTGCATATTTGGTTTGGAACCCCAAGGGCTCGGGTGAGTTTCGGATAGGCTATGGATGTGTTGGACTTAGAAAAATCTGTTGTGTTGCTGCTTCTGGTATGCTGATACCTTGTGCTTTGCGTTCGCGAAGCAACTCTCGCGAACGCGAAGTGCAACCTGGTCTCTGCCTCAAATTGAGGATCCTTATGCTTGAACAAATACTGCAAACTCTTATGATCCGTGAACACCTCACACGACACGCATATAGATAATGCCTCCAAATCTTCAGCGCGTGAACAATGGCTGCTAGCTCCAAGTCATGAACTGGATAATTTTTCTCATGAATCTTCAACTGTCGTAAAGCATATGCAATAACCTTGCCACCCAGCATCAATATCACACCAAGTCCAATACGAGATGCTCAAATATACTTATAGGGCCCTAAACCGTGGGCAATACAACACCGTGTCGTAGTCAAAGTTGTCTTGAGCTTCTAAAAGCTCACCTTACAATCCTCCGACCACCTGAAACGGGAACCCTTCTGGGTCACGCGTCATCGGGGCTGCTATAGATGAAAACCCCTCCACAAACCGACGGTAATAACCGCCAAACCTAAGAACTCCGGATCTCTGTAGCTGATGTGGGTCTAGGCCAATCCTTGACTGCCTCAATCTTCTTAGGATCCACCACCTGAATACCCTCTGCTGATACAACGTGACCAAAATGCAACTGAATCATAACCAAAACTCAATCATTAAAATTACATATAATTGGCTCTCCCAGTCTAGAGTAAGAACGGTCTGAAGATGTTGCTCATGCTCATCTCTGCTGCGGGAGTAGATCAAGATATCATCAATGAAAAAAATCACAAAGGAATCCAGATAGGGCTTGAACACTCGGTTTATCAAATCCATAAATGTTGCTGGTGTATTTGTCAACCCAATGACATCACTAGAAAACTCATAATGCCCATACCGAGTGTGAAAAATTGTCTTAGGGACATCGATGCCTAATCCTCAACTGATGGTAGCCAGACCTCAAATCATCTTTCGAAAACACCTTGGCACCCTGAAGCTGATCAAATAAGTCATCAATCCTCGGTAATGGATACTTGTTCATGATGGTGACTTGTTCAACTCCGATAGTCTATGCACATCCTCATCGATCCATCCTTTTTCTTTACAAAACAACATGGCGCACCCCAAGGCGAGTCTCTAGGCCTAATGAAGCCC